>NW_021620163.1:1221633-1383114 GCF_004785775.1 Grammomys surdaster | reverse complement strand
TTTTTTTTTTTTTTTTTTTTTTGGTTTTTGGTTTTTTGAGACAGGGTTTCTCTGTGTAGCCTGGGCTATCCTGGAACTCACTCTGTAGACCAGGCTGGCCTAGACCTCAGAAATCTGCCTGCTTCTGCCTCCCAAGTGCTGAGATTAAAGGCATGCACCATCACTGCCCAGCCCCAAACTAATAGCTCTTAATTAGGTTTGAAACTGTCAGCAGAATATTTCTTGAGTTAATATGTAAGTGCAGTTTTCAACAAACCAGCAATGCTGACAAAGATACCCTGTCACATACCTAAAGATATAATCACCTGGAGGGAGGCATGGAGCTGGGTCAGCCAAGCTACCTTGGGAGACACTGACTTTTCAAGTTAGAGTCCATGACTTCTAGGGAACAATGTGCCTTCCACTTCTTGAGAGATTGACACACTTCCTAAGGTAGTAGAACGTTCAGGATGCTTTGTGTTTCTCTGTATGTTACCTTGGAAGTCAAAGAACCATAGAAGTTGGACAGGACAATTAGTTTTAGATACTAATCTTGAGTACTATGTATAGCTTGCAAATATCACTGTATCCTGGCAATTACAACTGTATTGATTCTGTCAATTTCCATTATATTATTTCTGATAAAGGTATAAAAAATGTCTGATTGTTCTCAGTAAAATTGCCACAGCTTATATTTTGCTGTGGATCATCCAACTGTCCTATTTTCATTCCTGTTCCTCATATCAGATGACCTTGACAAGGCAAGTAAGGGCAGACACTAACATTAGAAGAAAGGAACAATTTTAGGCAGAGTGTCTGGAAATTGCACAAGCCATATGGGCTATTTATCTATTTCACTTTTATATTTGCAGATGTTCAAAGTAGCCTAGGAGCCAAGAAAATTTCCCTCATAAAGGACATGGTTATACAGACTGTAATGGATGTCAAGTTTCTCAGTACTTTCTCTTCCTTTCCTTGCCTATTTCATTGTCCGAGTTAAATGATCCATTTGTTAAGTCATAAACAATCATCTTGCAAATGCTTTGTTAACTGTAACACAATTTGTGTCACATATTTTTTCAACATGAGTATATAGATATCATTTTTTAAGGACCACTTGTACAAATCATATTATAAACAACTGCATTGCTTATTTTACATGTAATAAAAACCTCAATTATGTGTAAAAGTATCATTATGTCCATCTAAATATATAAACAAATGATTCATACTTGTAATACCTGCAGCAGTAAAATTGCAAGTGCTTATTCATTCCTAACTCCTGAATCGCTTAAAAATTCTTTTGAAATCCAACTATGTGTGATTGAAATAAGAAATTAATAATGATTAATGCATTATTTCTTTAGTGATGTTCTTCAACAATTTTTCATATTTTATTGATGTTATTTGGGTGGCAATGAAGATACAAATATGCTGAATTGGATGGAATCATTGCTAAGGTTCTACTTGCTTATCAAAAATAATAAAGCAAAGTAACAGATTGAAGACGTCAATATATTTGTCTTACACAAGGGTTTTATTAGCAAGATCATCTTGTCTAGTATATATCAGAAAGATACCATGCTGGGGGTTTTCCTTCAAGCCTTTTTAGGGTAAGGATGTTAGGATTCTTGTTGACAGGGTAGCCCTCAGAGGAGGTAAGGAGTAGTCAAGGGGAGAGTGGGAATCATGTGATGGTCAGACAAGTTAGCAGCTCTGACTAACTAGCAATCAGGCTGCTTTTGTGGCCCTGACTAGCAATCAAGCCATTTCTGCTGCTCTGAATGATGACCAACTAGGTGCTTATTTATTTATACAAGTTTCATAAAACAAGACCAGACTGATTATCCAAGTTTTACAAAGTATATATTTGGCCTTTCACTACATGTCCAGCATTATATGTTCAGTTACAATTAGAAAATACAAACAACAACTTTTATTCCTATTATTAGGCTTATAACTGCAATTTAAAGAATCTAAATAATGTATAATCCAAAGAAACACATTTATTATATGAAGTGCTTTTAGACTGGCAGTGCTTGTTCTTTAACAGCACTACAGATCAACAAAGATATCTTATCTATTTTTTTTGAATTATAAATACTAATCCCTAAGATCTTTGAATACGTGATTTATTATCTATGCTGTAAAGTAGGAAAAGTTTATTTTAGTCAGTCGATTATTATATTCACTAATTTCCATTCTTTCAGCATATACCTTGTATGACTCCCCCCATCTTTAAACTACATTTTCAGAGCTTTAAGCCTATAATAAATAAGAGGTGTTGAATCTATATAGTATTATCCTGACCAGTCAGTCCAGTCAGAGTTTGTCAATTGTTTCTGTTTACCATGTACTAGTTATACTGTTGAGTTTGCTCAGGGGCAGATACCTCAAGAAGATTCTCTGGGGAAATGAGGCCTTGAAGTAATGGCCTCATCTAGCTATGTGCTTTTCTGTGCTTAATGGTCTCCAGGACATAAGAAAGACTTCCAAAGAGTGGCCAGATAAAGTTAATTTTAAGATTTTCCTTAAAATCTCAGACATAATTTTTCTCAGGGAAAGACATAAAATGAATCATAATGCAGAAAATCCCCAAGAACACTCAGAGACTAACCCCAAAAGTTATAGATAGGACAGCAGTTGGAGAAATCTAGTCAGCTTTGTTTGAGCTGTGTGAAGGAGCTGTACTGGCTCCATGCCTCTCCCCATATCCAGTGGATATAGCCATGACAGATCATCAAAAATCTTTCACAACAACTTATTAGATGGCTTTCCACTTTTTCTTAGTCTTTTCACTTTCTTTCGTTCTCTCTTTTTTTTTGTTTTTTGTTTTCTGTTTTTTTTTTTGTTTGTTTGTTTTATTCGAGACAGGGTTTCTCTGTATAGTCCTGGCTGTCCTGGAACTCACTCTGTAGACCAGGCTGGCCTCGAACTCAGAAATCCGACTGCCTCTGCCTCCCAAGTGCTGACTTTTCTTAGTCTTCTGTGCACTTTATTTAGTGTCTGATCTAAATGTATAATGTATCATGCCAAACATGTAGACTGTTCAAATTAATAAGTCTAACTCAGTAATATTTACCCACAATCATCAAATGTGATTTAAAAAGAAGGGTGGGATTCAGAAAACCTGAGAATGGAAAGAAGCTATGAACATTTAACTACATTCACTACAACAAAGCCTCTGAGATTGTGGTCCACAGTATTGTGCAACTATCAGACTAAAAAACAATCTCTTCAAGCTTCAGTTTGAGTCATAGAGTCCTTTAAATAAATGCAAGGAACTAATTTTCAACATCATTTGGTCACTCATCTTAAAAAATAGTGAATCAGCTCAAAGTATTTTAAGACATTGATGGCTTTTAATTTTCCTTTTCTTTTGATCACATTTTGTACAAAACAAAATAGAATGATGTAGCTTAAATCACTGTTTAAATGTAGTGAAATTCAAATGTCCTTTAAGAAGGATAAAAGCTAATCAGTGATATACTTTCCAATTTTAATTCATTATCAACTAGATTTCATCATATTTTATATAATTTTTGACATAACTGAAACAGTTTACAGCCACGTTGTTTTTCTTATCTTTTTGAGTTGTTATTACAAAATGTCACATACTGGTAAATCTCTAAGTCTAGGCTAAAGCACTCACTAATTGAGGTTAAGTGTGGTGAGTGCTTATAGCATTCGTTCTTCTTCTTCTTCTTTTTTTAAAAGATTTATTTATTTATTTATTTATTTATTTATTTAATGTATATGAATATACTGTTGCTGTCTTCAGAAACACCAGAAGAGGGCATAGGATCCCATTACAGATGGTTGTGAGCCACCATGTGATTGCTGGAAATTGAACTCAGGACCTCTGGAAGAGCAGTCAGTGCTCTTAACCACTGAGCCATCGCTCCAGCCCCCATAGCACTCATTCTTGATCATAGATATTCTGGACCTTTACTTTACTGGCAGAAGAAGAGAGGGAGTTATTAGGTCATATATGGTAAGTTCTGTAATCCAATTTCTGAGGGCTCTGTCTTTATGGATTTATCATTTTCCAAAGACTATGCATTATATTAACAATAGTTTTATCATCACACTTTATTGAATAAAAATTTTATACATATTCAAGTCACATTTTTTTCCTCACCCCGTTCTCACAAATTCCTTCCACCTCCCCACCCAGCCAACTCCATGCCCTTTCTTTCTTTTTAGAAAATAAGGAAACAAACATAAAATGACTGCCTGGTTGTTCTCAGTGGAAAAAAAATGCGCCTAATCCTCAGCAGACTTAAGGCACCAGGGCAGGACAATATGGGGTAGGGGAGGCAAGAAGGAGACTGAGTGTAGAATTGTGGGGTAGGGGTACCAGGAAGAGAGTGCAATGCCTGAAATGTAAATAAATAAAATAATTAATTAAAAAAAGAAGTTACCCAAGGGGGAAAAGATGAAAAGTTATACATTAATAATACTTTCATTATACAAAACGATATTTTATCCCTTAGTTTATTTTCATCCTCAGAAATACACACTATACTTTAATCATCAACTTAAACTGTTTTGTATTTAATTTTACATATTTAAACCCTGAAATAATATTATGTGTTACTTAATTTTAGTAATATTTAAATGGAAATAATTAAAAATAATAGTATTTAATATAAAATAAAATAATTGAAGACATAGTAAACGTAGTATGGTATTATGTATTAATTAATTATAGTACTCTATCTGACATAGTAATTTATATACTCTGGAATGAAGGTATTCTTGACAAATTCCACCATCGACATGTTAGTTTCCCTGAATTAGCCTTCTTTAAAAGAAATTATATATTTTTTTACTCTCATGTGATAGACTTATAAAATAATATAAATTGACTAAGGGGCAATGCACTAAAGTTTTAAATTCACTGTACTTAATATTCAATTATACATAACTTATTTTCAAAACAAAAAGGTTCAGTGAAGAAGGTAAATTTAAAACTGATAGCCACATTCCTATTCAAATAACTATTATTATGTTCTACCATTTGTGATCAAAATGTCTATTACTTTGTGATAGGCAACAAATAACTCCTAATTACATTTCTTTCTGAATTTATATGAAGGATTAGCCACCATACTTATTGAATATTTGTTGGGAGGTTATGGAACCAAAAGAAAAATCTTATAATCATTCAAAGGAAAAGGGTAATAATTAGTCTAAGCAACATCAAATCACAAATGTCTATGCACAGCTTCAGATATTGTGTATTGAATATTTAAAAAGAACAGCATGAGGACATATTAAGACTATCAAGATATCCTGGCCTCATGAGTATGTGTAGTTATTTAAATTTTTATGATTTCCAAGGAGTGTGTGACTTAGGTAACATAAATTATATATCTATATATCTATATCTATATCTGTATCTATATCATCTATATCTATATCTATATCTATCTATATACACATACATATATATATATGTGTGTGTGTGTTATTGTGTGTGTTATTTAATTTTAGTAATATTTAAATGGAAATAATTAAAAAAAATATATATATGGAAAAATTTGCCTAACACTTCATGATATATAGCTCAGTAAGATTTTAAATTTACTATTTACTATTTTAATATAATTATAACTTTTATATTAATGAAATTTTATTAAAAGCTAATCAAAATAAAGATAAACAAAATGCAGTCTTTAAATATCACATGTATCTACACACAAATTGACATTAATAAAGATTATTTTCTAGGAATCTATTAAAGGAACTAAACATAATTTTGTAGATACAAATGAGTGCTGTCAGAATATTATTGCTGTCAGAATGTTATGAATACAGTATAGTACTTTTAATAGATTGTAAATGTATTTGCCCAAATAGCCTATACATTTATTAATTTAAAAACTGATTATGCCTTTTCTGAAAAGGTAATTTGTAACCTTATATTACTGGATTTGAAATTTCAGGTACCTATCTGAGATAAGTTGGTCTTTGGTAGCAGAATATAAGACAGTATTACATTATTACATGTTCCACGTGGGACGCATGTCTCTGTAGTCTCTTCCCTTTAGGCTGTACTGCTATAAAAAACTGTGATTAATTTTCCTCATGGTCTTTGATTCCCCTGTGAGTGTATGAAGCTCTTAATTAAAGTGGAAACTATTATTTCTTACTCCTGTCATCAACTTTATATATCAGAATAAAAATTCAAGTTAATTTATGTTGTAAAATATATAGAATATGTATGTACATATTTTCTGAAGTAAAATATAATTTGTATTATTATAATTTAACTGAACCAGAAACTAATACAATTAAATTTCCCTTTGTAGTTATTTCCAAGACATTCATGTTCATTTTCTAATTTTAGAATGCTTCACTGCTTTAATGTTTGTAAATTTTAATTATTTCATTGGTATATAGTCTATAGTCTACATAATTGACACTTGACAGTGAGCCAATTGGTTGATTTTTAGCATGTCCACACACTGTATACACTTTACACTATCTGTTTCTAGAATAGTATTTAGAACATGCCCAATTGTGGTTCTTCCAACATATATTTCACTTCCAGACCCTGGAAAACTTCATAAACAATCTTTTTACTGCTATAAATAGTGAAGTCTAACAAATAATATGAAGTCTAACAAAGACAGAAAGTCTTATCAAATATATTTTATGTTAAGTAATGTAAAATTAGGGGATGGAAGTAAATGATTCAGTGGTTAAGAGCATTTTTAATGGTGGAAGAAAGAGTTAAGTTTTAGTACAAACATGACAGCTCACAATAATCTGTAGGTATAATTTCTGGCTGTCAGATACCCTCTTCTGATCTTCATGTGCATCTGGAATACATATACTGCACATATATGAGACAAGCAACACACTCTTACATATTAACTAAATAAAAAGTTTTAAAATTATTATATTTACATTAATGTAAATGTAAGTGGTTTATCTTGGGGAAAATGCTTAATTACATATATTATTATAGCAAATATAGAAGAATGTGAATTAAAGTTGAAGTCACAATTTCTCTTGTTCATTATGGATATAGCAATATGAATTTGTTGAAAGGAATCTAAGATAGTTTTATTATAGTAAAGTGATAGATTTAGTTTCTTTGATTTTAACAAAAAAAGTATGTTTCTGTCTCTATCTTGTCTCTCTCCCTCCATCTCTCTCTGTTCTGTTTGGAAAACTTTCAGCTCTGACTTTCCCTTCCACTGCCCAATCACAGGATCTAGCCTTATCTGACCAACTAAGATTTCACCTGACCTCACCTGAGTATGGGCACACTCTAGGGGGAGTAGAAAAAAAAAACAGCAATCCACAACAGCAGATCATGGTAACTTTACTAATGCAAGTAAGATAACTGAATAGAAAATGATACCAAGTTACCCTTTACACAGTCATTTCAGGGCCAAACACAAAAGGAATATTTAATTTATGATAGAATATACAATGATGAAATGAAAAGAAAGTTTTATTAACATTTATAATTAACCAAGACATATTACTTTTAAAAGTATATTCACTTATTTATTCAATAGTTGGCTTTTAATGAGAACCCTTTAGCCAAAGATGAAAATACAAGTAAAAATAACAAACTAAATGACATAATAATAATAGCAACACAGGGTGAAAGCCTAAAGCAGGTGTCTGTTGTTTGCTTGTGTTTGTTCATTTAGATACTGATTATTGACTGGAATATTCTGGACATAAATCAGATGACACTAGTATACCTGATTATTGCCAAAAAACCAACACAACCTTAGTTTCATTGTCAAACATTTACTTTGAATATATCAAACAATGCAAAGAGGCCCTGATGTACATCCTGTCTGGCAGAAAGTCCTAACAAGATAAAATCAGTAAAAATAGTGAAGTTCTCAGTCTTCATTCTTTGGCTCTGGATACCCTGCATTTCAATTAAAAAGAAAAAAAAGAGAGAAAAATTTACAGTTATAATTTTTCTGTTTCCATAGTCAGACCCTTGGTATTTGCTTATTATGGAGGGAAAAATTGATAAAAATCATCAGTGCATGAATTTGACTGTTGTTAGTGTATTTGTGTCAATGTCCATTAGTGAGAAAATTTGATCATTTCTTGTATCTGCATAGCTCTCTTTAGAATATATAGCACATAGTCATCCAAATTTATCCACATGATATCTAAACATACATCATGTCACTATAAGAATGTTGCTCTCACCTCCTTTTATAAGTTAGGGAGTGGATATTTTCAGAAACACAGGAAATATTTCTTCTATCAATTTATGAAGAAAACTGTCGGATAAGAATTGCCATGTTTCGAGGGACTTCCGGTTTGGGACCGAGCCTAGAGCAGGTCGCAGGCAGCAGCTCCGTACCCAACCGCAGAAAACCAAGAAAAACAGGGACTCCCAGGAGCTTGAACTCACGCAGCATCCCAGGTAAGTTTAAAACAGCACTCACCCCAAACAGGGAGCAACAGGGACCCACTGGGACCCAGGAATTCGCTCCTGGCACGGGGCGGGCTCCATCCAGTCTGGGCCCCAGCACTCGCGGATCCCGGGAGGCAGCTCTGCACCCAATCTCGCAGACTCCAGAGGAAGCGGGGCTCGCAGGACCTCTGTGCCAAGCAGGGTCTTGGGCTAGGAGGTGGCAGTACTTGCCCCCGAACAGGGAGTGGCTAGGACCCACTGGGACCCAGGAGTTCACTCCAGGGCCGGAGCGTGGGTTCCTTCCGGTCTGTGCTGGAGCAGATCCTGAGAGTCAGCTCTGCACCCAATCTCACAGAACCTAGAGGGAGCAGGGCTCTCCGTGGCTCAAGCTAGCTCAAGCAGTTTCTTAGGCTAGGAGGTGGCAGTGCTCGCCCCCAATCAGGGAGCAACTGGGACCCACTGGGACCCACTGGGACTCATTGGGATCCAGGAATCCGCTCCTGACCCGGAGCCCCGGCCCCTTCCGGTTTCCACCTGAGCACCGAGCACATCTTGGGCCTCATCTCTAACTCAAGCAGCAAAACCCATCCCAATCAGTTCTGACACAACCTAGATAATAGGAAAGACAGGCCCCAGTCAGAGACAGCACTGGTAGCGCAAAGGTGACCCAGATGGCTAAAGGCAAGCGCAAGAACACAAGCACCAGCAACCCAAGGTACTTGCCAGTATCAGAACCTAGTTCTCCCACATTAGAAAGTCCTGAACTCCCCATATCACCAGGAAAACAAGAACCAGATCTAAAATCATTTCTAATGATGATGCTAGAGGACTACAAGAAGGAAGTAAATAACACTATCAAAAAACTTGAGGAGAACACAGGAAAACAGGATGAAGTCCTTAAAGAAACACAAAAATCCTTTAAAGAATTACAAGCAAACACAAACAAACAGATGAAGGAATTGAACAAAACCATCCAGGACATAAAAATGGAAGTGGAAACAATAAAGAAATCACAAAGGGAGACTATCCTGGAGATAGAAAACCTAAAAAAGAAATCAGGAGTCATAGACACAAGCATCACCAACAGAATACAAGAGATAGAAGAAAGAATCTCAGGTGCAGAAGATACCTTAGAAAATATTGACACAACTATCAAAGAAAATGCAAAATGCAAAAAGTTGCTATCTCAAAATATCCAGGAAATCCAGGACGCAATGAGAAGACCAAACCTAAGGATAATAGGTATAGATGAGAGTGAAGATTCCCAACTTAAAGAGCCAGTAAATATCTTCAACAAAATTATTGAGGAAAACTTCCCTAACCTAAGGAATGAGATGCCCATAATCACACAAGAAGCCTACAGAACGCCAAACAGACTAGATCAAAAAAGAAATACCTCCCGTCACATAATAATCAAGACTCAAAATGTATAAAACAAAGACAGAATTTTAAAAGCAGTAAGGGAAAAAGGCCAAATAATATATAAAGGCAAACCTATCAGAATTACACCTGACTTCTCACCAGATACTATAAAAGCCAGAAGATCCTGGACAAATATCATACAAACCCTAAGAGAACATAAATGCCAGCCCAAGCTACTTTACCCAGCAAAACTCTCAATTACCATAGACGGAGAAACTAAGATATTCCATGACAAAACTGAATTTACACAGTATCTTCCCACAAATCCAGCTTTACAAAGGATAATAGCAGGAAAGCTCCAATACAAGGAGGGCAATCATACCCCAGAAAGAGCAAGAAAATAATCCTTTTCCATCAAACCCAAAAGGAGATAACCACACAAACGATGTCTCCACTATTAGCAAAAATGACAGGAAGCAAGAACACCCTCTCCATAATAACATCAATGGACTCAATTCCCCAATAAAAAGGCATAGGCTAACGGACTGGATACGCAAACAGGACCCAGCTTTTTGCTGCTTACAGGAAACCCACCTCAGTGACAAAGACAGACACTACCTTAGAGTAAAAGGTTGGAAAACAATTTTTCAAGCAAATGGCACTAAGAAACAAGCGGGAGTAGCCATTCTAATATCGAATAAAATCAACTTTCAACTTAAAACTATCAAAAAGGATAAGGAAGGGCATTTCATACTTGTCAAAGGAAAAGTCAACCAACATGAACTCTCAATTCTGAATATCTATGCGCCAAATACAAGAGCATCGAATTTCATAAAAGAAACCTTACTAAAGCTCAAAACACACATTGCACCTCACATAATAATAGTGGGAGACTTCAACACCCCACTCTCAGCAATGGATAAATCATGGAAACAGAAACTAAATAGAGATACAGTAAAACTAACAGAAGTTATGAACCAAATGGACTTAACAGATATCTATAGAACATTTCACCCTAAAGCAAAAGAATATACCTTTTTCTCAGCACCTCATGGTACCTTCTCCAAAATAGACCATATAATTGGGCACAAGACAGGCCTCAACAGATATAAGAAAATTGAAATAAGTCCCTGCATCCTATCAGATCACCATGGTCTAAGGCTGGTCTTCAAAAATGACAAAGAGAATGGAAAGCCCACATTTACATGGAAACTGAACAACACCCTACTCCTTGATAATCAGGTAAGGGAAGAAATAAAGAAAGAAATTAAAAACTTTTTAGAATTTAATGAAAATGATGACACATCATACCAAAATTTATGGGATACAATGAAAGCAGTGCTAAGAGGAAAATTCATAGCTCTAAGTGCCTACAAAAAGAAACTGGAGGGAGCATACACTAACAGCTTGACAGAGCACCTGAAAGACCTAGAACAAAAAGAAGCTAATACACCCAAGAGGAGTAGAAGGCAGGAAATAATTAAACTCAGGGCTGAAATCAACCAAATTGAATCAAAAAGAACTATCCAAAGAATCAATAAAACCAGGAGTTGGTTCTTTGAGAAAATCAACAAGATAGATAAACCCTTAGCTAGACTAATCAGAGGGCAGAGAGACAGTATCCAAATTAATAAAATCAGAACTCAAAAGGGGGACATAACAACAGAAACTGAGGAAATTAAAAAAATCATCAGATCCTACTACAAAAGCCTATATTCAACAAAATTGGAAAATTTGGAGGAAATGGACAATTTCCTAGACAAATACCAGTTGCCAATGTTAAATCAGGACCAGATAAACCATCTAAACAGTCCCATAACCCCAAAAGAAATAGAAGCAGTCATTAAAAGTCTCCCTACAAAGAAAAGCCCGGGACCAGACGGTTTTAGTGCAGAATTCTATCAGACCTTCAAGGAAGACCTAATCCCAATTCTTTTCAAACTATTCCACAAAATAGAAACAGAAGGTACACTACCCAACTCATTCTTTGAAGCCACAATTACACTCATACCTAAGCCACACAAAGACCCAACAAAGAAAGAGAACTTCAGGCCAATCTCCCTTATGAACATTGATGCAAAATTACTCAATAAAATTCTAGCGAACCGAATTCAAGAACACATCAAAACAATTATCCATCACGATCAAGTTGGCTTCATCCCAGGAATGCAGGGTTGGTTCAATATTCGGAAATCCATCAATGTAATCCATTATATAAACAAACTCAAAGAAAAAAACCACATGATCATCTCACTAGATGCTGAGAAAGCATTTGACAAAATTCAACACCCCTTCATGATAAAAGTCTTGGAAAGGTCAGGAATTCAAGGTCCATACCTAAACATAGTAAAAGCAATTTACAGCAAACCAGTAGCCAGCATTAAACTAAATGGAGAGAAACTTGAAGCAATCCCACTAAAATCAGGGACTAGGCAAGGCTGCCCACTCTCCCCCTACTTATTTAATATAGTATTGGAAGTCCTAGCCAGAGCAATTAGGCAACACAAGGAGGTCAAAGGGATACAAATTGGAAAGGAAGAAGTCAAAATCTCACTATTTGCAGATGATATGATAGTATACTTAAGTGACCCCAAAACTTCCACCAGAGAACTCCTAAATCTGATAAACAACTTTAGCAAAGTGGCTGGATATAAAATTAACTCAAGCAAATCAGTAGCCTTCCTCTACTCAAAAGATAAACTGGCTGAGAAAGAAATTATGGAAATGACACCCTTCAAAATAGTCACAGATAATATAAACTACCTTGGTGTGAACCTAACCAAGCAAGTAAGAGACCTGTATGACAAGAACTTCATTCCCCTGAAGAAAGAAATCGAAGCCGATCTCAGAAGATGGAAAGATCTCCCATGCTCATGGATTGGAAGGATTAATATAGTAAAAATGGCTATTTTGCCAAAAGCCATCTACAGATTTAATGCAATCCCCATCAAAATTCCCACTCAATTCTTCTCAGAGATAGAAAGAGCAATCTTAAAATTTATTTGGAATAACAAAAAACCCAGGATTGCGAAAACTACTCTCAGCAATAAAAGAACTTCTGGAGGAATCACCATCCCCGACTTCAAGCTGTACTACAAAGCGATAGTGATAAAAACTGCATGGTATTGGAACAGAGACAGGCAGGATGATCAGTGGAATAGAATAGAAGACCCAGAAATGAACCCCCATACCTATGGTAACTTAATCTTTGACAAAGGGGCTAAAACCATCGAATGGAAAAAAGATAGCATTTTCAACAAATGGTGCTGGTCCAACTGGTGGTCAGCATGTAGAAAAATGAAAATTGATCCATACTTATCTCCTTGTACAAAGCTCAATTCCAAGTGGATTAAGGACCTCCACCTAAAACCAGCCACACTGAAACTAATAGAAGAGAAACTGGGAAAAAGCCTGGAATACATAGGCACAGGGAAAAAGTTCCTGAACAGAACGCCAATGGCCTGTGCTCTAAGACCAAAAATTGACAAATGGGACCTCATAAAGCTGCAAAGCTTCTGTAAAGCAAAGGACACAGTCAATAGGACAGAGTGGCAACCAACAGATTGGGAAAAGATCTTCACCAACCCTACATCTGATAAAGGGCTAATATCCAAGGTATACAAAGAATTGAAGAAATTAGACTCTAGACAATCAAAGAACCCTATTAAAAAATGGAGCACAGAGCTGAACAAAGAATTCTCAACTGAGGAAGCTCGAATGGTTGAGAAGCACCTAAAGAAGTGTTCAGCATCCCTAGTCATCAGGGAAATGCAAATGAAAACAACACTGAGATTCCACCTCACACCAGTCAGAATGGCTAAGATCAAAAACACAGGTGACAGTACATGTTGGCGAGGATGTGGAGAAAGAGGAACACTCCTCCACTGTTGGTGGGATTGTAAACTGGTACAACCACTATGGAAGGCAGTCTGGCGGTATCTCAGAAAGTTGAACATAGCGTTACCTAGGGACCCAGCTATACCACTCCTGGGCATATACCCAAAAGAAGTTTCAACATACAACAGGGACACATGCTCCACCATGTTCATAGCAGCCTTATTTATAATAGCCAGAAGTTGGAAAGAACCCAGATGCCCTTCAACAGAAGAATGGATGCAGAAAATGTGGTACATTTATACAATGGAGTACTACTCAGCTATTAAAAACAATCAGTTCACAAAATTCCTAGGCAAATGGATGGAGCTGGAAAATATCATCTTGAGTGAGATGACCCAATCTCAAAGGAACATACATGGTATGCACTCACTGATAAGTGGATATTAGCCCAAAAGCTCACAATTTCTAAGAATCTTCATATAGACCACATAAAACTCACATAGAAGAAGGAAGACCAAAGTATGAATTTGTTGGTCCTTTTTAGAAGGAGCATCAAAAGTTTCAACCAGAACTCCCAAAGTCTAAACCACCAACCAGAGAGCACAAAGGGAGGGACTCACGCACCTGTATAGGGAATTGAGGGTGACCTTGTTAGACTCCAGTGAAAGTGGAGGGCCAAGGTCCCCAAAAGTTTGGATCCCCTACTGTGTTGGAATTCGAGAGCAGGGAGATGGGACTGGGAGGATGTTTGGAGCACACCATCACAAAAATTAGGAGGAAGGGGTAGGGGATAAGGGATTTGGGGGGAGAATGATAAAGGAGACAACATTGAAAGGTAAATACGTATAATACCCAATAAAAACCCCACACAGATAAAGAATTTAAAAAAAAAGGAGAGTCTATTTATTTTAAATTAATTTCAAAAGTTTCTAGGAGATGCAAATTGGCTAAGATACTATTTTAAGCTCTCCACAAAAGAATTTAAATCTCTGTTCAATATTCTCAAGAGAGTGGTAAACCCTAACTTCCTCAACAGTTAATTGACAAAAGAGAGGTAATCTCACAAAAAGTAGAAAAAGCTATTTCTAATCGATATATCATATAGTCTGATTAATTGTCAGTGGAGCTATAAAAGTCCTTTGACAAAAGATTATTAATATAGATTTATATATCCTTAAATAAGGCCTTCATGACTCTCTGAGTGTGGAAGGAGCAACTGTTGGCGCTTCTGCCCTGATTTTACAAAAACTCTGAAAAATTGGCTTTAAAAACAAAAGAGGGGGAACGGTACCCCCTCAGGAGGAGTTCCCCTGAAATACTCTCCATCATGCCTTGTTCACTTTTCTCTCTCTAAAGCTGAAAGCTCATGGCAAATCTCTTGCTGACCATGTTGGTGACCTCGGGCACCACCAAGACCAACAAAACTTTGCCACAGATATGGGGAAGGACCCTCATACCCATAAAGGGAATGCCCCAGTCCCAGTTCCCTTATGGAGCCGAGGACTGATATGCCTGTCCAATACCACAGAAGGCACAGCTAACCGGCTACCACAAATATTAATGAAAAAAACAGATACCCTCACAAAGCCAGGCCCAATCATAAATACGATGAATAACAATTTACATCCAGGGAAGAGAGATCTCCCTGAGAATCCCCTTCTTTTTTCTTTCCAGGTAAAATTGAATCACCCGTGATGCCTGCTATTAGAAGTTCTAACCCAGATGGACCAGAAGCCAGGAGCCTCGCCCTTACCCTCACCCCCTACCTTTTCCCACCTGCACAAGATCCCCTGAAGCTGGGCAACTGCAAGATCCTGCTTGGCAACTGCAGATAGACTCAAAGCAATGTACCATATCATCTGAAGAATAGCAGGGAGACCATAACTCAAGCAGTGTACCATATCTTCTGAAGAATAGCAGGTTGCAGTCCTCCTCGCCCCCACGAATAACCAGGACCCGCCGGTCGGGTCAAGTGGCACCCAGACGTGGGGCTCAAGGCACGGACCCATCCGGACGGACCCTCATTGAGAGGATGTGCGCACGACATCAAGATTGAGCAAGACAGAGATCATCGCCCGTGACCTGTCGTCCACGGAACCAGGTTGATGCTGCCATCAAGAAGGCAGTTGAAGTTCATTACCATCAGCTGAAAATTACAGAGAATCCAGAAGTGACTCCGCAGGAGACTGACACAGCTGTCAGCTCCCCTGCCTCCCCCTACGGTCTACCCCTAGACTTCCATGCCCTCCAGAAGGGTTCCTGGTATGCCTGGCTTTGCCCTCATTTCTCTCGCTAGAGAGCTTGGCCTCTTGATCACCACAACAAAAATTGGCTTTTTCCTAAACCAAGGCCACCCTTGATATGGCCGCTAACATTGGGGAGTCTTCCTTTATGACAATATTACACCCCAAACTGACAAATGGTTGGTAACTTGAACATTTACAAGAGACTAGGATGGCTGTGAGTTAGCCCAATGACAGGATTATTGTAGGTCCACTTCCCAGGGGCCCACCCAATGCAGCCGAAAAGGAGTGCGTGGTGCTGGGAGTGGGTGCAGCCTACATGGCCTAAGACAGGGCCCTCACCCTCCTTTCACCCACATCAGAGTCCCTTGACGTTGCCCATCGTCGACAGCCTAAAGCCTTCGACCATCGATGTGACTCGTCTCACATCAGTGTTTTGGGGTTGTGAACTTGTCTAAGACCCCCCATAATTAGACATCCAAATTCAAAACTCACATAGTTGGGATTGAACATAAGACGCCTTCTCTAACTAAACAGAGAAGGGGGAGATGCCAGAAGCCAGGACCGTCGCCCTTACCCTTACCCCCTACCTTTCCCCACCTGCACAATGTCCTCTGAAGCTTGGCAACTGCAAGATCCTCCTTAGCAACTGCATATAGACTCAAAGCAGAGTACCATGTCTTCTTAAGAATAGCAGGGAGACCATAACTCAAGCAGTGTACCATATCTTCTGAAGAACTACAGGTAGATCATAATTCAAGGCAGTGTACCATATAGACCATGACATGTTTCAAGGCACAGGCCAAGAAGATTTTGTACTTTTCCACCACCTGGACCCTCTTACCCCCTCCCCTTGTAAAACATGCTATAAAAAAGCATTTCATGTTCAAAAAAAAAAGAAATTAATAAAAAAAAATACAATAAAAAAAAAAAAGAATTGCCATGTTTCATTTATAAAAAGCGTCACTATGTCCTCTAAAATCGATATGCATAATTATGTATGGGTACTGAATATAACCATTCTTATCCCTTAGTTCTCTTAACCTATAGAACATTCCTCAGTGTGACACATGTATTTCCAGGCAAATTCACATACTTTATTGAAAACATCTCATGTTGATCTCTGGTTTCAAAAATAGAGCTATATTTACTATGACTTTGATCTGAGATTTAAGATCCATTGAAATAAACAGAGAAATTGTTGGAAAGTAGACAAAAATATTTGTGGGTGCAGAAATCCGGAAAAAAATAGAACAAAACTGTGTGAGAATCAGCACTCTACCCTAGTCATGCTGTTGGCAGAGGTATTCAAATGACCAATAAAATAGATGACTTCACGGCTGAGTTGTAATCAAGCAGAATCTTTGTATGCTGCACACCTATATGTCATGTGTAAACAGATAATGAGGAAACCGGCCCCTGTTCATTGTCTCCGAATCCAGTTTGTGTCTGAGCACTGTGCCTTTCTAAGTCTCTTGATGTTATACTAATTTACTTTGTCCTTATTTACTTTTGTCTTTCGTGAGGACTTTTAATCAACTATTCTGTGTTTTTAAAAGTTATATTCTGCCAGACAGTGGTGGTACACGCTTTTAATCCCAGCACTTGGGAGGCAGAGACATTCTGATTTCTGAATTTGAGGCCAGCCTGGTCTACAGAGTGAGTTCCAGGACAGCCAGGGCTACACAGAGAAGCCCTGTCTTGAAAAACCAAAAATAAATAAATAAATAAATAAATGTTATATTCTTCCTATTAATGTCCATGTCTTACTGTTTCACTGTTGTACTTTACCAAACCAAAACTCTACACATGTAAATGAAAGTGAAGAGATATCATTTGTTATGTTCTTATTTACATAAACACAGAAATTTCATATATATAAATATATAAGATTGAAGCATGATTAGTAAAATGAATGCATATGAAATCTATAAATTTTCATGTAGTTCACAGACTTTTAAAACTTGAATAAATTGTTTTAACTATCTTTTCCACATAAAGATCTTTAAAAATAATTATTTAATATAATGAATTTATAACATTTAAGATACATAAAACCACATGTCTGTTATTAAAGTACTAAACGAAATTTGCCACCTTCCCTTTCTATAGCAATATGTTTGTCCCTTCTTCACTATTTTCTTAAACATTAATTGCTTAGCATATAAAGCAGACATCTGCTTTGTTTCATACCTGCCTTCATACATGTATTTGTTGCGAATGAAATACAAGAAAAAAATAAAAAGATTTGTAATGTACATATGAAAAACAGCAAAGATACCTGTACTTGATCCAGGACAACAGATGTTAGTGGATATAGTTCTGTCCACACACAGATTCAACACTCTCTGGAATCATGTGAGTTATGAGTCTGTCTGCTTGTCCCTGAGTGCTCAATACTTGATCTCTTAGGAATAAGGGGAAGTTATAATAGCAAGTTTTAATGTTGTGATTTGAAACAATCAGGGTGATTGAAGAGCATGCCTATTATCAATTTAAAACACTCCTATGTAGCTAACTCCCCAAATTAGCATTAGCAGCAAATTGACTTCAGTTAATTTTTTATTTATTACTTGTTAATCATCACTCATAATATATATTTTTAATGCTATAATGTAGGAAACTATTACATATTAATACACATGTATAGATTTATGTTAACCTCCAAAATACAACAAATCATACATTTCCACAAATGCGTTTACATTTACTTACTGAAGACAGGAGACATTATTAGTTCATTGCCTAAAGATAAGTATTAGGTCTTTTTTTAATTTTAATCAGTTACTATTATTTCTAAAATTTATCTTTTTATTTATTTCTGTATATGAGTACATCATTGTTCTCTACAGAAACACCAGAAGAGGGCATCAGATCCCATTACAGATGGTTGTGAGCCTCCATGTGGTTGCTGGTAATTGAACTCAGGACCTCTGGAAGACCAGTCAGTGTTCTTAATCATGGAGCTATCTCTCCTGCCTGACTATTTTTTCTTACAGTGAAAATATGTTTTTCTCACATAAGATATCTGATTAACATTTCTACTCCCTATCTTAGTCTCTCGCCACACTCCATGCTATACGAATTCAACCCATTTCTGTCTGTCATTAGAAAGCAAACAGGTTTCTATAGTAAAATTACATAAGATAAAACAAAATCTAACACACAGAATTGGATAAAACAAAGAGAAAAAGAGTACAAGAGACGGCACAAAACTGAAAAGACATTGCTTTTTTACATACTCCAGAATATAATATTAATACCAAATTTGAAATAAATGATGTCGTTATGAATGTTCTTTGCATAAAATTAAGCAATGTGATTTCAAAGTGTTGTTACTTTTAGTTTATTAAAATAATTTATTCTGCTCTCAGCAGTTTTTTATTGAATTATAACAAATTCTTAATATCATAAAATATTCAAATGTATCTTTTTAAAATTTAATTTATTTATTTTTGATTTATTTATTATTATTATTATTTTTTTGCTCATTCAGTTTACATACTGTTCATGGTCACTGCCTTTTTCCCATTACCACTTCCTGCAATGCTATCTTCCTCCCTTTCCCCTCTGGGAATGTGCTCCACCCCCAAGGTTTTCCTCTACACTAGCACTTCAAGTCTCTGCAAGGCTAGATTCTTCCTCTTCCAGCGATGTCAGAGAAGGCAGCCCAGCTAGTAGAATAAATCCACTGACAGGCAACAGTTTTGAGGATAACCCTGGCTCCAGTTGTTCACGAAACAAATGAAATTCAAATTGCACATCTAGTACATATGAGTGGGAAGGTCTAGGTCCAGCCTGTGTATGTTCTTGGTTGGTGGTGTGGATTCTGAGAACCCCAAGTGACCACGTTAATTCATTATGTTAGTCTTCTTGTGGAGTTCCTATCCCTTTCAGGGCCTGAAATTCTTCATGCTATTCTGTAAAAATCCCCAAGCTCTATACACTGGCTGTGGGTGTCTGTATCTCTCCGAATCAACTTTTGGGTGGAGCCTTTCACGGGACAACAGGCTCCTCTGTGGAAGCATAAGAGAGTATTATTCACATTGTTAGGGACTGGTGGTTGCTCACAGGATGGGTCTCAAGTTGGACTGGTGATTGATTAGCCATTCCCTCGGTCTCTGCTCCTTTCCCTATGCCTGCATTACTTGTAGACAGGATAAATTTTGGGTTGAATGTCTTGCAGGTGGGATGGTGTCTCTACCTTTCCACTGGGATTCCTGTCTGCATACAGGAGGTTGTAATTTCAGTTTCGATATCTGCAATGTACTGAGTCACAGCTAAGATAGCACCTCCCTTTTCCCAGGCCATGTATCCACTTGGAGATGCTGCCACCTCCTCACCTCCATCAGTTACAGATTTCCCTTCATTTTCATGGCCATCTAGCCATTTCTACTGTCCTTCCCAACACTGGATCCTGAATATCCCATTCCCAACTCCATCCTCCATCCCTCCCATCCTCCCTCCCTCCCTCCCTCCCTCCCTCCCTCCCTCCCTCCCTCCCTCCCTTCGTCTCTTTCTCCCTCCTTCCCTGTTTTCTTTATCTGTCTGCCACTTATGATTATTTTACTCCTTCTCTAAGTGAGATGTAAGCTTCCTTAAGTGGGCCTTCTTTCTTGTTTAGGGTCTTTTGGTCTGTAGATTATAACATGGTACCTGTATTTTATGGCTAATATCCACATAGAACTGAGTACACACTAAGCATGCCCTTTTGGTACTGCATTACCTCACTCAAGATAATATTTTCAAGTTCTGTTCATTTGCCTGGAAAATTCATGGTATCTTGGTTTTAATGGATAGTGTTCCATTGTGTAGATGCACCATATTTTCTTCACCCACTCTTCAGTTGAGGGATATCTAGGTTTTTCCAGTTTATGGCTAATACAAATAAAATTATTATGAAAATAGTTGAGCAGTTGTCTTTGTGAGATGTTGGAACGTCTTTGGGGTATATGCCCAGGAGTCGTATATCTGGGTCTTCATGTAGAACTAGCTGAAGTTTTCTCAAGTGGTTGTACAAGATTGTGCTCCTACCAGCAACGGAGGTGTCTTCCCATTGTTCCACATCCTCCCCAGCATGCGCTGTCACTTGACATTTTGATCTTAGTAATTCTGATGTGTGTAAGATGGTACCTCAGAGATGTTTTTGATTTTACATTTCCCTGATGAATAAGAACTTTAAACCCTTCTCTAAGTTCTTCTCAGCCATTCCTCAGTTGACAATTCTCTGCTTACTTCTGTACACCGTTGTTTGTTTATTTATTTATTTGTTTGTTTGTTTGCTTTTTTGAGATAGGGTTTCTCTGTGTAGCCCTGGTTGTCCTGGATCTCACTCTGTAGACCAGGATGGCCTCCAACACAGAAATCCGCCTGCCTCTGCCTACCAAGTGCTGGGATTAAAGGTCTGTACCCCATTTTAAAATTAATTTATTTGTATTGTTGGTGTCTAACATCTTGAGTTCTTTGCAAAATTTAGTTATTGGCCCTGTGTCAGATGTAGGGTTGGTGAACATTTTTTCCCAGTCTGTAGGTTACCAATTTGTCCTACTGACAGTGTTCTTTGTCTTACAAAAGTCTTTTATGAGTTCCCATTATTAATTTTTGATCATAGAGTCTGAGCCATTGGTATTCTGTTCAGGAACTTGTCAACTGTAGTAATGTATTCAAGGGTGTCTCCCATCTTCTCTTCCATGAGATTTAGTGTATGTTGTTTCATGTTGAGGACCTTGATTGACTTAGACTTGAATTTTGTGCAGATTGATAAGTATGGATATATTTTCATTATTCTACATATAAACATCCAGTTAGTCTGTCACCATTTGTTGAAAATTCTCTCACTTTTTCCATAGTATGGTTCTTGCTTCTGTATCAGAAATTACGTGTCCATAGGTGTGTGGATTTATTTCTGGGTTTCAAAACAAAAATCACACATACCTCAATTTGTTACCATAAATGTGTCTTAATTGCTCCCTTTGGGTCTGGGTTTGTTTTATTATTCTACAAAGCCACAATAAATATGATGTGAGACTGTGTGATATTTTAATTTTGAAAAAATAAACCACTGTAATATTTTAAAAACTTTTTGTTGAATTCTTTATAAATTTTGGATATTAGTCCTCCATTGAATGTGGGCTAGTGATGATTTTTTCCAAAAAGACTGACAATTTGTATTATTGACTATACTCTTTGCCTTACGGAAGATTTTCAGCTTCATGAGGTCTCATTTATTAATTATTGATCTTAGAGCCTGGGCCATTGGAGTTGTGTTTAGGAAATTTTCCCCGATGCCAATGAGTTTGAGACTCTTCCCTACTTTCTCTTTTATTAAATTCAGTGTATACAGTTTTATGTTCAGTTTCTTGATAAACGTGGACATGAACTTTGTACAAGGTGACAGATATGGATCCATTTTCATTTTTCTACATACTGATTGCCACTTAGATCAGTACCATTTATGGAAGAAGCGTTCTTTTCTTTTCATGTATATTTTTGGCTTCTTTGTCAAGACCAAGCTTCCATAACTGTGTGGTTTTATTTCTGGTCTTCAATTCTAGTCCATTGATCAAGCTATTTGTCTCTATACCAATGTCATACAGTTTTTATCCCTATTGCTCGGTACTACAGCTTTAGATTAGAGATGATGATTCCACCAGAAGTTCTTATATTGTTAAGAATTGCTTTCAATATCTTGAATGTTTTGTTTTCTGATATGAAATTGAGAATTAGCCTTTCTATGTCTTTGAAGAACTGTATTGGCATTTTGATGCTGATAGGATGGCCATTTTTACTATGTTAATCGTACCAATCCATGAGCTTGGGAGATATATACATTTTCTGAGGTCTTATTTGATTTCTTTCTTGAGAGACTTGAAATTCTTCACATACAGGTCTTTAACTTGTATGGTTGGAGTTACTCCAAGAAGGTAACCCCCCCCAAAAAAACAAACAACACTTAAAAATATTGGCCATGGAGATAAACGAAGAATTCAAAACAGAGGAATCTCAAATGGCAGAGAAGTACTTAAAGAAATGTTTAAAGTCCTTAGTGATCAGGGAAATGCAAATCAAAACAACCCTGAGTTTCTATCTTATACTAAACAGAATGGCTAAGATCAAAACCTCTGATGACAGCACATATGAGGATGTGGAGAAAGATGAACACTCCTCCTTTGCTGGTGTGATTGAAAACTGATACAACCACTCAGGAAATTAATTTAGAATTTCCTCAGAAAATTGGAAACTGACCTATTGAAGACTTAGCTATAGTACTATTGGGCATATACCTAAAAGATGCCCCCACCACACCACAGAGGCATGTGTTCCACTATGTTCATAGTAGACTTATCTGTGATAGCCATAAACTGGAAACAACCCAGATGTCCCACAAAGAGTGAATGGATACAGAAAATATGGTTCTGTTACACAATGGAATACAGCTATTAGGAACTAGGACATCATCAGTTTTGCAAGCAAATGGATGGAACTGAAAACTATCATCCTGAGTGAGATAACTCAGACCCAAAAGGCCATGTTTGCTATATACTCACTAATAAATGGATATTAGCCAAAACAGTACAGAATACCCAGGATACAATTGACAGACTCATGAAGGTTAATAACCTGAAGACCCAAGTGAAGATGCTTCAGTCCCACTTGAGAGGGAGAAGAAAGTAATCAAGGAAGGCAGAGGGGGAGATGGACCTGGGTGAGAGAGGAGTGGGTTTGGGAAAGGAGGAACATAGTCAAGTAATAGGGGAGTTGGAGGGAAACAGATGGAAAGTCCTGAGGACCAGCAGAAAGAATGGAAATATACAATCTAGGGGATCGGAGTGGGAAGGGGCAAAACTAGTCTAGACTATACCTGAGATCTGGAAGGTGAAAGACTCTCAGGACTCAAACAAAGGGACCTTAGATGAAATGCCCAACAGGGGAGAGAAGGAACTTGTTGAGTCCACCTCCAGTAGAAAGACAGGACATTACGAGGGATGGGGTTGCTATCCAAGATAAATAACTCTGACTCAAAATTGATCCTGTGTAAAGGAACTGCACAAACAAAAATGAAGACAAGACTGTTGGAAAGGTCGTCCAGGGACAGGCCTAATTTGAGATCCATCTTATGGGGTGGTTCCCAAGCATGACAGTATTACTGATGCTATAGTATGCCAACAGACAGGAGACTAGTATGGCTGAACTTTGAGAAGTCCAACAAGCAGCTTATTTAGACAAATGCAGATACTTACACCCAACCACTGGATTAGAGTTGGGAATGCCTGTGGTTGATTTAGGGAAAGGCTGGAAGAAACTGAGGAAGAGGTAGACCTCATAGAAAGACCAGCAGTCTCTACTAACTTGGACTCCTGAGATTTCTCCAACATTGATCTACTAACCAGGCAGCATACATTAGCTGTCATGAGGCCAGGACAATATTACAGCAGAGGACTGACTGTTCTGGTCTCAGCGAGAGAAGATGTGCCTAACCCTTGAGGGACTTGAGGCCCCATGTAGTGGGTTGTCTTGGCAGAGGGTTGAGGAGACAGGGGCATTCTCTTGGAGACAGGTGGGAAGAGGAATGGGATGAGGAATATAAGGAGGTTGGAGCTGGCCCAGGTAAGGACTCTAAAATTATAAAAGTAACAAAAAAAAACCCTTTGTGTTATTTCAATTTAAAATTTTATTCTTCTGATTCTGGATACAAGGTGTTCCTTACTAAGCAAGCTAGTTTGAATGAAACTTACTATGTAAATCAGGCTGGATCTTAACTTCTTGGCAGTCCTTCTGACTCAGCCTGCCCAGTACTAAAATGCCATTTTCCCCATGATGAACTGAACATTCGATTACCAAAATACTTTGATAAGAATAGTGCAGAGAGGAGAGGCAACAGCAGACATGCAGACAGCACACACAGGTTTAAGCCACACTGAAGATGGCTCCGATGGTCCGACTGGCCGCTGCTGTCCTGGTAATGCAGACATAACAGCAGTTATTCCGAGTGGATCTCACCCTGTTGCAAGAGTAATAGAAGCCTCCCGAAATTCCAGCAAAAGCACCTTGCCTTTAACTCAAAGGCCTGGATTCCGACATCATAGATTTACCCTCCTCACGCCTTTCCTGACCTCTTTGGAGGCAGAAATCGCCTGTGGGACCCTAACTCCTGATGTTGAACCACACCAAGAACTGGTAAGGAAGGAGCTTAAAGTGAGCGGCAGCATGCTGGAGGTGTAAGTGTTGAAAGAGTCTAGCATGCTGAACATTGGATCTCGGAAGATTCTCACCTCCTCCGAATTTCCATCATGAACTTTCTTGATCAGCTTTTCCTAGTAGTGAACACTATACATCTCTTTGGGCCTCCGGTTTCCTGTTAAGCCTGGCTGGGGACCCAGGTCTGACCTTATCTCCGCCTCCTCCTAAGCAGTACAATTTTCCCTAGGGAAAAGATCCCAGAAGAATAACTGCTACATAAATGTGGGGGCCTAATTTTTTATCTTGATTTGGTCCTCAGGCACTTAGGGGCCATTAGGGGCCATTTGGTTTGGTGCTTCAATATTTGTTGCTAAAGAAAATAAAGCTATGCTGCTAATCTGCAAAAACAAACAAACAAACAAAAACAAAAACAAAACAAAACAACAACAACAACAACAAAAACAAGAATATTGCAGAAACTCTTACAGCTTTCTGTCTTGGATTCTAAAAAGAAATTGAGCATCTTTGGATTTACTCCAGTTGAGGTGAGACAGCCACTAGGCAACAATTGCCTCTTATCATCTACAGACAAATTACTGTCCAGAAAAGGACACACTTGTAGAATAGTCAACTGATTATGTCTGCCAAGATAGAGTAATCAGCCCTTAATAATTCTGCATCATTAGGTCTGTCAGATGACCCTGGACCAGAAAGCTGAAAATTGGATACTCCAACGTTTTGTAGTATAGAACTGTCCAGCTTTTCAATGGTATCTATAAATTGCTTAAGTTTTAGAAGCTATGCTTTGTGCTTCCTATAATTTCAGCTAATTCAGTCATTCTGGATTTCTGATGGAGTTGAAGGTTTATAGTCTCATAGCCAATCCTGGCTATTTATTTTGAGAGAAAAGATTTGAGGGGATGGTTTTCAGCTGACATTCATTCTAAAGCCAAGAAAAAAGCCAAGTTCAGAACTAAGTCTTTTGGTTAGGAGAGATGACAGAGGTTCTGGTTAGTCAACAAAATGTTGGACTGAGTATTAGGTCTATCTTGTACCTTTCTGATACAAATTGGTCTAATTATGTTCTAATTGTATTTTGAGAGAAAAGTTTTATTTTAACAGGAAGGGTGATGTGTAGGAGGAGCTAAGGTGGGAGGAGTAAGGAGAGGAAGAGGAGGAGTAAGGAGCGGGGGACGAGAAGGAGAGGAGGAGCTAGGGGATGAGAGAGAGAGAGAGAGAGAGAAAGAGAGAGAGAGAGAGAGAACATGGAGGCAGATGTTCGTGTGTCTCCACAAGTCAGTCAAAGATAGTTGGTATATCTAGGTTGGGTATTGGGCTATACTTCTGAATGTATGGACATCTTTTTATTGAGCATTACTAAACTTATAAAACTTTTGATTAACATTTTTTTTAAAAGTTACTAATAAAAAAAAGGATTAGGAGGGAGGGTGATGGAGTACATGTGACAGGAAATCAGATGAGGAAACTAGCTGGGAAGGGGCAGAGGAAAAAAAATCAGAACGGTAATGACATATGTATGAGGATGCTGTAATAAAATCCAGTACTTTGTATGTTAACTTGAAATACTAATAAAGAAAAAAATAAGAAGGAAGAGAGTGAATAGAATATGGGGTCTCTGGGGGAGGGATGGGGAAAGGGGATGACATCTGAAATGTAAATAAATAAAATATCCAATAAAAAATACCTTCTAAATAAAATAACAATAAAAAAAACAAAAAGAAAAAAAAGATAGTGCAGAAAAACATCCACCTGAGAAATTTTTGATGTTTATTCACAGAGGACAGTGCAGAGAGCTTTTATTGATTTACTCAAGTGTTCTTTTTTATTTATTTTATTCTCTATTTATTCACTTTATACCCTGCACACTGACCCCACTCAGTCACACCATTCAACAAAACTTCTCCTACCACTACTACCTCCCCTTCTCCTCTGAGTGGGTGGGAGCCCCTTGAGTATCCTTCTACCCTGGCACATCAAGTCTCTAAGTGGCTGAGCACATCCTCTCCGAGCAATGCTAGCTGACTATCTTCAACCATGGATGCTGGAAAAGCCTTCAAAAATATCAAATATCCCTTCATGTTAGAGGTCTTAGAGAGATCAGAGATACAGGACACCTACCTAAACATATTCAAAGCAGTATACCAAGTCAATAGCCAACATCAAACTTAATGGAGAGAAACTTAAAGCAATTCCACTAAAATCAGGGACAAGACAAGGCAGCCCACTCTCTCCTTGTCTATTCAAGATAGTACTTGAAGTTCTAGCCAGAGCCATAAGACAACTAAAAAAGGAAATTAAAGAGATAGAAATTATTTTTTTCTTGAACTTCTTTTTTTGTGTTTCTTTTTTTATTTATTTTTTATTTTTTCTCAAATCATAATTAATTCACACAGGGGTTATAAACACAGAAAGGCAGGATGTGGGGAAGGGAATGACACTGGAGTGTGGGTGTTCAGGGGGAATACAGATATCTTCAGAACCAGGTATCGGCTAGGTGAAGGTTCAGGGGACAATTCACTATGACTCTGCCTATGACTCGCTTGTCCTTATCTAAGTTGGCATTGTCTGCCAAGGCTACCTATTTACAAGGTCTATGACTACTCAGGCTTATAAATTTCCACAAAAGCTGCCTGTTGACACTAGCTTATAGCCATCTGTTTCAATGTTTTTCCACTGAGACCCAAGACTTGGTGTTAGTATATATGTATGACAGGCCTATTGCTGATTTTAGGCCTATGGCTGATTTTAGGCCTACTGTGTGTAAGCAGGGCTGCCCGTGACATCTCCTCCCTTCTCTAAGTATAGAAGGGTTGTGGCAATTCTAATCTTGCAAAGGCGGGGATAGAGGCCTGACCTCCAGTACTTGAAGGGGACCTTGTAATGGTTCCAGTCCCCCTGTCGTTGTCCAGTGAGGCATGAGGGCCATACCCATCCTGATGTCTTTTTCCTGGAGAAGGGATAGTTTTGACATCAACCCCTATGCACTCAGGCTTGTCACTCAGGGAACCCAGAGAGATATTTTTAACTTTTATTGATATTCCCTTACAGTGCTTAGCCTCACAGCCTAAGCAAGAATTCAGATCGCCTGACAGAGGGGGTTCTGGGCAGCCCCTTTCTGCTTGGTCTAGGGGCAGAAGTCCCCCCTTTTAGATTGGGTGGAGATGGGTTTTGGAAATACCCTGGATAAAGTAACGACCTCATCTTGAGTCTCGTGGTCCTCCATAGCTAACTTATGATAATGTATCTGAATAGGTTTTGCTACCAAATTATTTATCTGTTGTTTCACAGAGTTAGTCACCCTATTTGAGGCCCAGGGACCAGAAGCAATAAGCAAAAATAACCCAAATAATGGTCCCAAATGAGAGGAGGTAGAGTTGACAACCGTGGAGAGGTTGAAAACCAATTCTTGTACCAGCACTCATCTTTCTCTTTCTCTCTCTGACTTTTCTCAGGGCCTTCTCTGACCTTTTTCATGCTCTCTTTAACCATCCCTGTCTTGTCTATGTAAAGGCAATATTCTTCTTTAAGGGCTGTACACAGTTAAGAGTTGTACACAGCCTTTTCTATTGTAATAGAGTAAATCAAGTCCAGTTGCTCCTTCCACACTCAGAGAGTCATGAGACCCTATTTAAGGATATATAAATCTATATTAATAATCTTTTGTCAAAGGACTGTTAGAGCAGAGATAGAAATTAGAATAGAAGAAGTATTGCTATTTGCTGATGATATGATAGTAAAACCCCCCAAATTCTACTTGAGTTCTATTTGGTAATCTCTGGCACATTTTTTACATGCAGTATGTGTGTGTGTTGCAAGTCATTACATATGTATGTATGTGTGAGCATGTTAATCAAAAGACCTGAATGACATTCTTCAAGCACTGCCTGTTAGTTCTGATATGGTCTCTCAAACCTACCAGGCCACATGAATTAAAGCATGCTACCTCATAAAACAGCAACAGCATATTCCACAGTCAATATGTCACCTCTATCATCCTCCACTAAGTCCTCAGGCCAGCCCCCATTTTTAAACTCATGACCTTTCTATCAATCTTACCTGTATTTACCAATCCACCCCCATCTTCAACACATTTATAACCTCCTTTTATATAGACCTTCCCTTTCTGACAGCAAGTTAGACTTTACCACACTCCTCATTTTCCTAGGTTCCCTGGAATATAGAGTTTCACCCATTGAAGTACAACTTTTCTTTCTCTAAGTCAACTATTTAGGCCTTTCCTTATGTCTCAGCCACAAATCTCTCTTCATTGATTGCCTTTCTCAATCTCTGATTCATTCACCAACCCTCCATTAAAAAATGAATGAAATGATTAACTTTCTTTTTTCCTAGATCCCAGAATTCTAGCACATCCTTTACCAGGCAGCCTCTGGTTCCCTTCATATAAGCTACTTCCTATACTCAAATCATTTTCCATACAAAAATATGGTCTCTGCTCAGATCCTGCCCTATCTATTTCACACACTCAGCCTTGTGGAGGAAACAGGTGTTTCTCCAGACAAAAGGAAAACCAATAACCAATCCATCCCATATTTAAACCTGCTTCATACTACCTTTTAAACTTTCAAGAGGAGTCAGTCTACTGCAGATCCTTTCAGCCCATGTCACCAAGGGAAACTATGCGCCCAACAAGACCACTTTCCTTGGCTGTCTTCTCCCTTCTTTTTACCCCCTCTACTTTCCAACTTAAAGTATCTCTACTTAAGGATCTTAACAAAAACTGTCATCCAGATGGTGAGAATCACTCAAAATAGGTTATTCTCCAAAACCTATATCAGCTTTTTTTTTTTAATCCTAAGCCCCTCTTTCTCCCTGTCTTTCTCTCTCTCCAAAAGACAAAATTATTTTTGAAGGAACAAATTTCACTATGAAATTTCACATTTAACAAAGCCAATCTGAGACCAGTACTCACTAAATTTCATTCTTCTGCAAGTATTAAGCCTGTTTGTTTGTTTGTTTTTAGTTTAGCTTTAGTTGTGTTTTCTTTAGTTTAGCTTTTATCTTCCTTGTTTAGTTATCCAATGTTGGTAATTATGAGTAGTCTTCTTTAGTCATGCTATTTTTTTCCATTAATCTACATTTGTATTTTTGCCACCAATATGCTGTTCTTTATCATAGCTCTGTAAAATATACTGAAGTATAAACTAATAATATCACAGAAGAGTTTTTTGTAATTTCATATCATATTATGGTATTTTTTTCTGTGAGGAATGTAGTGCTGTTTTACTGAGAATATGTCAGATCTGTAAGTAACCCTTGATAGAATTGTCATTTTCACAATATTAATAATACAGCATTACACAATGAAAAGTGTACATGACATGCTATAAAGATGTATTAAAGATGAATTAAATAGTGAAACCTCATCTAAACTTAAAGGAGCATGATAACACCCAAAAATACATTCTGGTTGGTGAGAGAGATGGCTCAGTGAACCAGAATGCATAATGTTCTTGCAAGTTCAGTTTGTAGCTCACACATCATGTCTCTCATTCCCTAATTTAGCTTCAGCCCTAGGGAATCCAACACCATCTCGAACTCCAAGGACACTATTGTTGTTTCCCTCTAACATAATTAAAAGTAATATAATTCCTTGTAGTTATTTCCTGGTTTGGAAATTTGTATCACAGTGATTATTACTACAGTTAAAACAGTTTATAGTCAATTTTCCATAAATATTAACATTAATACTAACCAACTAGTACTATAAAAATGAAGATAGAAGTAGATTCAGAGAGTGAAGAGAAATAACTACTATATTATGTATATTCAGTAGGAGATATTTCCTGAAGTGGGAGTTGAAATGGAATCCAAAATTATAGTTTCTAGAAACAGTTCAGTGCAAGGAGTCATATGGCTGTAAGGAGAAAGAACCAAGATGCAAACTATGCACAGATCTAACACAGAATAAAGACAGAATAAAGTACAGTAGTAATATGTCAATTCTTCAGACATATTGATATGTACAAGTTAGCTGATCAGGCTCTGTTGAATACAAGAGGTACAGCCAGAAAACAATGCTATATTAGTGGGCTAAAACAATACTGTCCTGTCTCCTGTCTCTTAGCACTAACAGATTATTCCTTGACAAGCAGTTCACTAGGATTGCACAGTGCTAGTTCTACTGATCATGTGGTCATTTTTTCTACCTCTTTATCTCTTTTTCTCATTTTAGATAGATATTCATAAATGTATATAGGTAAATTAAATTAATAAAATTTAGCATATACAGATATTAAACTCTCTATTTCAGTCATTTCTTTTTTTCTCTTTTCTTAAAGTGAAAATTAAAAGCCAGTCATAAATAGGACTTTTGTGCCATCCACACAAGACTCAGAAAATATTGTGTGATAAAGAGTGGAAAAATTGTATGAGCTGAAAGAAAGAAGTTATGTGTTTGAAATATCATCTCCTGGACAATACATACTCACTACAATGACCGTATGAAACAGCTACAAATGACTGCACTCAGCCTGTACAAGAATGGACACTGATCAGATAGGCAAGGATTATGAGGTTTCATGAAGACCTACCTATTGCAATAGAACTATTTCTTCTGAATAGATTAATCGAAAGTAGAATCATTTCTTTCACTTGTGTACCTATTGTTGACCCACCAGCTCCAGAGACAGCCTCAATCCTATTGACATCCTTGGTAAAACTAAATGAAGCAAACACAGCAAATGTAAATCTGGGAAAGTGGTGCGTAGATGACAAAAATAGTTGACAGAGCTAGATCAAATCAAATAATGTAGGACAAAGATAACAAACTGAATGTATTGTAGACATGTATACAGTTATAAAAGATTTAATTTAATTTAAAAATACTAAAAAATCACTGAGTTTTCAACAACTCGTAAATATAATAAATCATTAACTTTAAAAGAAATCATAAAATTGTATATGAAAGCTAGAAATTTAACTTAAATATTAATTATGTTTTAGATATATCTATTTAATTTTTATGTATAAGGTTTTTTTTTTACTGAATATTTGTATATGAAATGCTTATGAGTCTGGTTCTTTTGGTGCTCAGAAAATGGCATCTGATTCTGGGGAACTGGATATGTAGATGTTCATAAATCAACACATCACTGCTACTAATAAATTTGCTAACAGGATAAAAAAGGTTTTAAGTGTCAGCAAAAGAAGGAAAGTCTAGAAATAAAAGTTAGATGTTTAGATGCAATAAAGCCTGGAGTTGCTGGTCATGGGATGGGAATTTACTGATGCAAGCAAACCAACTGAATAGAAACTGATTCCAAGTTGCCTTATGCTCAGTATGTCATTTCTGGACCAATTACAAAAGAAACATTTAACTGAAGATAAAAAATACAAAAATGAAATGAAAAGAAAGATTCACTAACATTTGAAATGAAGCACTATATAATACTTTTAAAAGTAAATACCTTTATTTATTTGATAGCTGGCTTTTAATATGAATTCTTTATCCAAAGATAAAAATACAAGTAAAAATATCATAAACTATAGTAATAGCAACATAGGGTAAGAATCTAAAGCAGGTATCTGTAATGTGCTTGTGTTTATTCATTTAGACACTAATTAGTGACTGGAATGTTCTGGACATAAATTGGATGACTCTAATATACGTGATTATTGCAAAAGAACAACAACAAAACTTATTTTTACTCTCCAACATTCATTTTTAATATATGAATTTTTTCAACTTTCTTTACAGATCCTTTTACTGAAACTAGGAAAAAAATTGAGGGATTATACTTGTGAATTGTTTTTTGAGCCCTGTTTTATCTCCTCTATCCAAGAAAACAGGTGTTAAGGGATCTCTACAGAATTCAAATGGAAGCTTTTTATTTTTTATTTGTTTAGACAGAAAATTAAGAAGAGTTATAGCTTTCATTACACTGAATCTCCATAGGAAATATTTCAAAGGTTGTTTATAAGAGAATCTATATTAATACAGTTAAACACAGTCTCAGAATATTCTATTCATTTTGTCATGTGACATAGAAATTCACCCAGGCCACAAGTTAATATTGATTGCCTTCTTCAGAGCCCCCTTCACATCCTTATTTCTCAAACTGTAGATTAGTGGGTTTAACATAGGAATCACAACTGTGTAGAAAACAGAGGCCATTTTGTCTGTGTCCATGGAGTAACTTGAGCTGGGTCGGAAATACATGAAAAGCAGAGTTCCATGAAAAATGGCAACAGCCATGAGGTGGGAGGCACATGTGGAAAATGCTTTGTGTCTGCCCTCAGCAGAGTTCATCCTGCAGATGGTAGCAATGATGTAACAGTAGGAGAGAACAACAGTGACAATGCTGTACCCTATCACAAAGCTACTGAGTGTGAACAGAACTATTTCATTTCTATCTGAGCAGGAGAGAGCCAGTAAGGGTGGAATGTCACAGAAAAAGTGGTTGATGACATTTGAATTGCAGAAAGACAGTCGAAATGTAAAGGATGTGTGGATTGCTGAATCCACAAAGCCTACTGCATAGGCAACAGTCACAAGCTGGATGCAGACCTTCTTGGACATTGCAATTGTATAGAGCAGGGGATTGCAGATGGCAACATAACGATCATAGGCCATGACAGCTAGCATGAGACATTCTACATCTGCAAAGGCTGCGAAAAAATACATTTGAACAGCACATAAATTGTAAGGAATCTTCTTCTCTTTAGACAAAAAATCAGCCAGCATCTTGGGAGAGACTGTGGAGGAGTAGCAGATGTCACAGAAGGACAGATTGCTCAGGAAATAGTACATAGGTGTGTGAAGCCTGCTGTCCAGTTTAATCAAGATGATCATCCCTAGATTAGCAATCACAGTTAGGCTATAAACAAAAAAGAACAATGCAAAGAGGCCCTGTTGCACATCCTGTCTGGCAGAAAGTCCTAACAAGACAAAATCAGTAAAAACAGTAAAGTTTTCAATCTTCATTCTTTGGATTCGGTTACTCTGGATTTCAATAAAAAAAGAAAAATTGACAGTTATAGTTTTTCTGTTTCTATGTCAGACCCTTGGTATTTGCGTTTTACAGAGGAAAAATTGATAAAAATCATCAATGCATGAATTAGACTGTTGATAGTGTATTTGACTCAATGTCCATTAGTGAGAAAATCGGAGCATGTCTTGTATCTGCATAGCTCTCTTTAGAATATATAGCACATAGTCATCCAAATTTAACCATAACATTTACAAACAATCATCATTTCACTGTCAGAATATTGTCATGCCCTTATTAGGTTAGGAAGTGGATATTTTCTGAAACTCAGGCAATGTTTCTCCTTTCAGCTTATGAAGAAAACTGTCATGTTCATATAAGAATCATAATATTTGATTTATAAAAAGCATCACTATGTTCTCTAAAATGAATATGAATAATTAAGTATGCATATTGAAAGTAACCATTCTCATCCCCTCGTTCTCTACACCTTTAGAGCATTCCTCCGTGTGACAAAGGTATTTATAAGTAAATTCACATACATTACTGAAAACATCTCAAGTTGCTTTTTGGTTTCAAAAATAGAGCTACATTTACTATGACTTTGATCTAAAAATTGAAATCCATTGAAATAAACAGAGAGATTGTCAGAAGTTAGACAAAAAGATTTGTAAGTGCAGAATTCCTGAGCACAAAGACATGACTGTCAGAAACAGCACTCTACAGTAATCATGCTGCTAGCAGAGATGTTCAAATGACATCACAGCTGAGTTGTAATCATGCAGAATCTTTGTATGCCGCACACCTATATGTCATGTGTAAGCAGATGATGAGGAAACCAGCCCATGTTCATTGTCTTAGAATCCAAATTTGTGTCTGATTATTGTGCCTTCCAAATCCTCCAGACACTGTTATACTACGGTACTTTGTCCTTATTTTCTTTTGTTTTTCCTGCAGCCTTTGAATAAACTTATCTTTGTTTTTAAAAGTTAGTGTTTCCCGAGAAGTTCTTCCAATTAAATTCCATGTCTCTCTGTCTCATTTTTGCACTCTAACAATCAAAAACTCTCCATATATAAGTGAATGTTGAGAGATATAATTTTATATGTTCATAGTTACATTAACACAGAAAGTTGATATATTCAATTATATAAGATTGATGCATGATTAGTGAAATACATGTATAGAAAATCTGAAAACTTTCATGCAGCACTCAGACACCTAAAACTTGAATAATATGTTTTAAATATCCTTCTCAGTATAAATACCTTTAAAACTAATTATTTCATTTAATATATTTTAATACTTAAGATACATAAAATTGTATGTCTATTATTAAAGTACTAAATGTAATTTTCCAACTTTCCTTTCAATGTTAATACATTTTCTCTCCCATTATTTACTTAAACACTATAATGCTTTGCATACAAAGCAGACATCTGCCTTGTTTCTTACCTGTGTTCATATATATATATTTGCTGCAACTAAAAAAAATAGAGAAAAATAAGAAACAAGTAATGTTCTTATGAAAAACAGCAAAGATGTGTGTACCTTATCCAGGACTAGAGCTGTTAGTGCATATAGATCTGTCCACACATAGATTCAGCATTCTCTGGAATCATATGATTTATGAACCTATCTCCTGTCCCTGAGTGCTCAAGACTTGATCTCTTAGGAATAAGAGGAAGTATTATAACAGACTTTAACATTGTGATTTCAAACAATAAGGATGATTGAAAAGCATTCCTATTATCAATGTTAAAACACTCCTATGTAGCTAATTCCCCAAATTAGCATTAGCAAATTGACTTCAATTAATTTTGCATTCATTACTTCTAGATCAACACATAATATATAATTTTAATGCTATAAAATAGGGAACTATTACATATCCATATGCCTATACAGATTTTCATTCACCCCCAAAATACAATAAATTCATGCATTTCCACAAACATTTTCACATTTACATAGTGAAGACAGGAGACATTATTATCTCACTGCCTAAAGATAAATAGTTATAAGTTTTTTTGAATCAGTGACTATTTTTTCTTGTATTTAAAGTATATTTTTCTCAAATAATACATCCTGATTAATGTTTCTACTCCCTCTCTTCTCTCAGTCTTTCTCAATGTACCATGCCATATGGATCTAACCCATTTCTCTCTGTCATTAGAAAACAAACAGGTTTCTAAGGGATAATAGTAAAATAAAAATAAGATAAAAGAGACAGGCAGTGGTGGCGCACGCCTTTAATCCCAGCACTTGGGAGGTAGAGGCAGGCTGATTTCTGAGTTTGAGTCCAGCCTGGTCTACAGAGTGAGTTCCAGGACAGCCAGCTACACAGAGAAACCCTGTCTCGAAAAACCAAAAAAAAAAAAAAAAAAAAGAAAAAAAAAAGAAGAAAAGCTAAAACATAGAATTGGATAAAACAAACAGAAAAAAAAAAGAGTATAAGACAAGGCACAAAAATAAAGAAACATTACTTTTTTACATACTCAAGAATCTAATAAAAACCACCAAAGTTGAATTAAGTGATATCACTATGTAAACACTTTGCATAAAATTATGTAATGTGCTTAGAAATAAAGTGTGATTCTTTCAGTTTATTAAAATAATTTATTCTGCTTTCAGTAGTATTTGATTGGCATATAGCCAGTTCTTAGTATCATAAAGTACTCAAATGTGTCTTTTTAAAATTTAATTCATTTATTTATTTTTGTTTTTGTTTTTTTATGCATTCATAAATCCTGCTCATGCTCACTGCCTCCCTCCTGATCACCTCCTCCTGCAATCCTTTCCTGCTCCCCTTCTCCTCTGCTAGAGTGGGAGTCCCTCTAGGTTTTCCCTCTTCCCTAGCACTTCAAGACTCTGCAAGGCTAGGTGATCCCTCCTCCAGTGATGCCAACGAAGGCAGAACAGCTTGTAGAATTTGTCTCACTGACAGCAACAGCTTTTGGGATAGCCTTGGCTCCAGTTGTTCAGGATCCAAATAAAGGTCAAATTGTACATCTGCTTCATATGAGTGGGCAGACCTAGATGTAGTCTATATTTGTTTCTTGGTTGGTAGTTTAGATTCTGAGAGCCACAAGGGTCCAAGTTAATTGGCTTTGATACTCTTCTTGTAGAATTCCTATCCCCTCTGAGACCTGCAAACCTTCATCCTATTCTGTAAAAATGCTCAAGCTCCATACACTGTTTGGCTGTGGGTGTCTGTATCTTTCAGATTCAACTTCTGGGTGGAGGCTCTCACAGGACAACAGGCTCCTGTCTGCAAGCATAACAGCTTACCATCCACAGAGTTAGGGATTGGTGGTTGCCCATGGGATAGTTTTCAGTCCTGGTAAATGATTAGCCATTCCCTCAGTCTCTGCTCCTTTCCCCATGCCTGCATTACTTGTAGATAGGATAAATTTTAGGTTGAAAGTTTTATAGATGGGTTATTGTCTCTAGCTCTTCACTGGGATTTCTGTATGAATACAGGAGGTTGTCTTTTCAGGTTTTATACCTGTGAATCTTAACTAAGTTAGCCCTCATTGATTCTTAAGCATCTCCCTTTTCCCAGGCCATGTATCCACCTCAAGATGTCCCCATCTCATCACCCCCATCAGTTGCAGATTTCCCTTCATTTTCATGGTCATCTATCCATTTCTCCTGTCCTTCCCTACACCTGATCCTCAATCTCGCATTCCCAATCCCATCCTCCCTTCCTCCAAGTTCCCACACTCCATCTGCCTTTTATAACTATTTTATTCCCCTTCTAAGTGAGATATAAGCTTCTCATTTGAGCCTTCTTTCCTGTTTAGATTCTCTGGGTCTTTAGCACCTGTATTTTATGACTACTATCCACATATAATTGAATACACACCATGCATGTCTTTTAGGGACTGAGTTACCTCACTCAAGAGGATATTTTCAAATTCTGTCCATTTTCCTGGAAAATTCAGGAAATCTTCGTTTTTAATACCTAAATAGAATTCCGTTGTGTAGATTTACTAGTTTTTCTTTATCAACTCTTCAGTTGAGAGATATCTGGGTTGTTTCCAGTTCTGGCTAAGATGAATAAAGATACTATGAATATAATTGTGCAATTGTCTTTGTGACACATTGGAGCATCTTTTGGGCATATGACCAGGAGTGGTATATCCAGGTCTTGAAGTTTAACTACTCCAAGTTTTCTGTATAAAACTCCAAATTGAATTCTAAAGTGGTTGTACAAGTTTGCACTCCCACCAGCATAGGAAATGTCTTCCCCTAGCTCTACATCCTCAGCAGCCATCTTAGCCATTCTGATGAGTGTAAAATGGTACCTTAGAGTTGTTTGATTTTACATTTCCCTGGTGAATAAGGACATTGAACTTTTCTCTAAGTGCTTCTGGGCCACTCGAGATTCCTCTGTTGAGAATTCTCTGTTTACTTCTGTACTCCTTTTAGGAGTACAGTAAATTAGGTTATTTGGGTTGTTGGTGTCTAACTTCTTGAGTTCTTTGTAAAATTTGGATATTATACCTGTGTCAGATGCAGGATTATTGAATTTTTTTTTTTGCCATCTATGGGCTGCAAAATTGTCCTGTTGAATGTTCTTCGTCTTACAAAAGCCTTGCAGTTTCATGAGTTCTCATTATTAATTTTTGATATTAGAGCCTGAGCCATTGGTGTTCTGTTCAGGAACTCGTCTCCTGTAACAATGCATTCAAAGGTATCTCCCACTTTATATTCTATGGGAATAGTTTATTCTGCTTTATGTTGAGGTCCTTGATCCACTTGGACTTGAGTTTTGTGAAGGTTGATAATTATGGATTTATTTTCATTCTTCTCCATGTAGACATCCAGTTAGTCCAACACCATTTGTTGAAGATGTTTTCATTTTTCCCTTTGTATAGTTTTTGTTTCTGTATCAAAAATCAAGTGTCCATAAGTGTGTGGGTTTATTGCTGAGTTTCAAAACAAAAATCAGACATACCTGAATTTGTAGTAATGTGTCTTAATTGTTCCCTTTGTGTTTTATTTTACTGTTATGAATCTCCGTGTCTTCTATAAAGCCACAATTAACTTGATGAAAGACTGTGTGATATTTTAATTCTTTAAAAAAATAAAATATTGTAATATTTTAAAAATGGTTTGTTCAGTTCTTTATATATTTTGGATATTAGCCTTCTATCAGATGTGGGGCTAGTGAAGATTTTTTTTCACAATATATAGATTGCCAATTTGTCCTGTTGATTATGTCCTTTTTCTTACAGAAAATTTTCAGTTTCATGAGGTCCAATTTATCAATTTTTAATCTTATAGCCTGAGCCTTTGGAATTCTGTTTAGGAAATTCTCCCCTCCCCATGCAAATGAGTTCAATGCTCTATTCCAATTTCTTTTCTATTAGTTTCAGTGTATCAGGCTTTGTGTTGAGGTCCTTGATACACTTGGACTTCATCTTTGTGGAAGGTGACAAATATGGATCTATGTTCATTTTTCTACATACTGACTGCCAGTTAGACCAGAGCCATTTGTTGAAGATGCTGTCCTTTTTCTGTTGTATATGTTTGGCTTCGTTATCAAACAACAAGTGTCCATATGCATGTGGCTTTATTTCTGGATCTTCAACTCTATTCCATCTGTCTGTCTCTGTACCAATACCATGCAATTTTATCATTATGGCTCTGTAGTACAGCTTGAGGACAGGGACAGTGATTCCCCCAGAAGTTTTTTACTGTTAAGAATAGTTTTTACTGTCTTGGTTTTTGATTTTTCCATATGAAATTTAGAATTCCTCTTTTCATTTATTTGAAGAACTGTATTAGAATTTTGATTGGGATTGTGTTAAATCTGAAGATTCCTTTAGGCATGATGCACATTTTTACTATGTTGATCATACCAATCCATGAGCATGTGAGATTTCTCCATTTTCTTTGATTTCTTTCTTGAGAGCCTTAAGATGATTCTCCTCCTCCTCCTCCTCCTCCTCCTCCTCCTCCCCCTCCCCCTCCCCCTCCCCTCCCCCTCCCCCTCCCCCTCTTCTTCCCTCCTCCTCCTCCTCCTCCTCTTCTTCTTCTTCTTCTTCTTCTTCTTCTTCTTCTTCTTCTTCTTCTTCTTCTTCTTCTTCTTCTTCTTCAGATGAATTTTTATTTTTTTAATCAGGAATTTTTTTTAATTTATTTTTTTTCAAATCATATTTTTTACTTATTCACACGGGTTATAAACACAAAAAGGCAGGACATGGGGAAGAGGATGACACTGGAGCATGGGTGGTCAGGAGGAATACAGATATCTTTCAGAACAGGGTATTGGCTGGGTGAGGGTTCAGGTGATAGGTCTCTATGACTCTGCCTATGATTCACTTGTCCTTATCTAAATTGGTAATATCTGCCAAGGCTACCTATTTGCAAGGTCTATGACTACTCAGGCTGGTAGATTTCCACAAAAGCTGCCTGTTTACAATAGCTTATAGCCATCTGTTTCAGTGTTTATCCACAGAGACCCAAGACTTGGTGTTAGTATACATGTATGAAAGGCCTATTGCTGATTTTAGGCCTGTGGCTGAATTTAGGCCTTCAGTGTATAAGCAGGGATGCCCCTGACATCTCCTCCCTTCTCTAAGTATAGACAGGCTGTCGTGATTCTAATCTTGCAGAGGCAGGGATAGAGGCCTGACCTCTAGTAATTGAAGGGGACTTTGTAATGGCTCCGGTCCCCCTGTCGTACCGTCCAGATGTCTTTTTCCTGGAGAGGAGATACTTTTGACATCAACCCCAATGCACTCAGGCTTGTCCCTCAGGGAACTCAGAGAGATATTTTTAACTTTTATTGATATTCCCTTGCAGTGCTTAGCCTCACAGCCTAAACAAGAATTCAGGTCGCCTGTCAGAGAGGGTTCTGGGTGGCCCCTCTCTGCCTGGTCTAGGGGCAGAAATATTCTCTTTTATGTTGGGTGGAGACAGGTTTTGGGAACACCCTGGATAAAGTAACAATCTCATCTTGTGTCTCGTGGTCCTCCATAGCTAACTTATGATAATGTATCTGAATAGGTTTTGCTACCAAATTATTTATCTGTTGTTTCACAGAGATAGTCAGCCAATTTGAGGTCCAGGGACCAGAAGCAATAAGCAAAAATAACCCAAATAATGGTCCCAAATGAGAGGAGGTAGAGTTGACAACCGTGGAGAGGTTGAAAACCAATTCTTGTACCAGCACTCATCTTCCTCTTTCTGTCTCTGACTTTTCTCAGGGCCTTCTCTGACCTTTTTCATGCTCTCTTTAACCATCCCTGTCTTGTCTATGTAAAGGCAATATTCTTCTTTAAGGGCTGTACACAGTTAAGAGCTGTACACAGCCTTTTCAATTGTAACAGAATAAATCAAGTCCAGTAAGGATCATTGTGATTTTTGGAGGTCTCTTCAGACAGCGAAACGAGGGATTTCTTCAGATTAGTGATGTCAATCTCTAGCTGTTTGATGTTCTTGTCAATGGCTCTTCGAAGATCTGAGTAGTATAAGTTCGGAGCCCAGCATCTGGATTAGAACTTCTAACAGCAGACATCACAGGTGATTCATTTTTACCTGGAAAGGAAAAAGAAGTGGATTCTCAGGGAGATTTCTCTTCCCTGGATGTAAATTGTTATTCATCGTATTTATGGTTGGGCCTGGCTTTGTGAGGGTATCTATTTATTTCATTAATCTTTTTGGTAGCCAATTAGCTGTGCCTTCTGTGATATCAAACAGGCATATCAATCCTCAGCCCTCCAGCTTGTTTCTTGGTGCCATTTGCTTGCTAATTTTTTCCCAGTAATTTACTTTGAAGTAGGGGCTGTCTTTGTCACTGTGGTATGTTTCCTGTATGCAGCAAAATGCTCGGTCCTGTTTATGTACTCAGTCTGTTAGTGTATGTATTTTTATTGGGGAATTCAGTCCATTCATGTTGAGAGATATTAAGGACCGATGGATGTTGCTTCCTGTTATTTATGTTTTTAGAGGTAGAATTATGTTTGTGTTTTTCTTCCTTTGGTTTTGTTGAGAGAAGATTATCTCTTCTTTTTCCTTGGTGTAGGTTCCATCCTTGTCTTGGAGTTTTCCATGTATTATCCTTTGTAGGGCTGGATTAGTGGAAAGATATTGCTTAAATTTTGTTTAGTCATGGAATATCTTGGTTTCTCCATGTATAGTAATAGAGAGTTTTGAAGGGTAGTCACGTTGCATGACATTTGTGTTCTCTTATGGTTTGTATGACATCTGTACATGGTCTGGCTTTTAGAGTGTCTGTTGCAAAGTCTGGTCTAATTCTGTTAGGTCTTCTGATATATGTTACTTGACTTTTTTACATTACAGTTTTTAATATTCTTTCCTTGCTCTGAGCATTTGGTGTTTTGAATATTACGTGACAGGACAAATTCTTTTCTTGTCCAATTTTTTTGGTGTTCTGTAGGCTTTTTGTATGTTTATGGGCTTCTCTTTCTCTAGGTTAGGGAAATTTCTTCTATAGTTTTGTTGAAGATATTTACTGGACCTTTGAGTTGGGAATCTTAGCATTCTTCTATACCTAGTACTCTTAGGTTTGGTCTTTTCACTGTGTCCAGGATTTCCTGAGTGTTTTGAGTTAGGAGCTTTTTGACTTTTGTATTTTTGTTGACTGTTATGTAAATATCTTCTATGGTAGCTTCTCTTCTTTCTTCTATCTCTTGCATTTTGTTGACTTGCATCTGTGACTCCTGCTCTCTTTCCTAGGTTTTCCTCTTTAAGGGTTTCTACTTGTTTAGCTGTGTTCTTCTGTATTTCTTTAACAGAGTAATTTATATTCTTCTTAAAGTCCTCTATCTTCTTTATGAGATGGGAGCTTAGATCTGAATCTTACTTTTCAGGTGTGTTGTAGTATCCAGTGCTTGCTGTGGTGGGAGAACTGGCTTCTGATGTTTCCAAGTAGCATTGGTTTCTGTTGCTTATATGCTTGTGCTTGCCTCTCACCATCTGGTTATCTCTAGCATTAACTGGCCTTGATGTCTCTGACTGGAGCCTGTCCTTCCATTGAGGCTGTGATCCTGTGATCCTTGTTCTGTCAGAGCTCTTGGAGGTAAAGCTGTCTATGAGTGTGTGGAGAGCCAGAGCCCAGTTCTGCTCCTGTGTGCAGGCACAAACTTGAAGGGAGAAAGAAGTTCTCTATATATCAACACATTTCTTTTCACTTTAACTTGAAATTAATGCAAGTGTATACTTTCATAAAGAAAAAAACAAAAGCTTGAATATAGGGCATTGTATATATAAATCATCTCTAGTCTCTAGTTTATTTGGACACATACTGACCCTTGTATTGCTTAAAGTAATATTATGTGAGACTAAAATATGAAAAAAATCTTGATAAAATGAATAATATCTTTAGGGGAATTTTTCAATGACTTTTAATATTTTATTTGTCATATTTGGTTCACACAACACATATCAAAATTCAGTATTTACAATAAGAGAATGCAATGTTGATGTTACCACTAGCTTAGCAGTAATAGTAGCAAACTGAAAAGAATATCAATGTTTTTGCCTTCCTCAAGAGTTTTATCAGCAGAAACAACTTGTTTAGAACATTTCAGAGTGATCAGAAGTCATCTTTCCCAAAATCAGTTTTAGTGGTTAACCATTTTTTTCCTCAGCGTTACATAAGCTCTTTAGATTTGGATCTAAACATATTATCCACAGCAAACAGACCCCTCTTGTGGAAATCTATAACTCAGTATTACTTACCTAAGGTTGCCAGCTACCATTTTAAAAGAAGGGTATGATTGAGAATGGATGAGGGGAAGAACATATGAACATTTAAATTAGACAAATTCATTCAATACCACAATATCTTTGAGTTTACGATCCACAGTTCTGTGCAACCTTCAGATCGAAATGCAATCTGCTGAAGCTTCATTTTGAGTCATACAGTCATTTAAATAAATTCAAGGACCAAATGTTTACCTTCAGCTCAGCTGATCAATATAATATTAATGGATTGACTCACTGTATCTTGAGACATTGGTGGAATTTAATTTTCCTTATCTTATATTCACATATTGTAGATGCTAAAATAATATGAATGTGCCTGATATCAGTGTTTATATGCAATAAAATACAGCATTCTTTGAGGCAGACACAAGATAATCATTGAACAAAAGACAAACTGGACGGCAAAATGCTCATCTCTCAAGAACATACGTCTTTAGAAATATTCTAGGTTTGTATGTACAACTACTTAATGTACATTCCTCAAACTCCAAAGTAGATATTTATGTACATAGAATAAGCCACGTGACTAGGTAGGATTTTCTTAAAAATGGTTGATGATCATTCCTAAATTTCATATTATATGGAGTTTCATTTTGTTATTTGACGGCTCATGTTTGTTTCCTACCTATGATACTGAAATTTTCACAATTAAGGTCATTCAGTGTTTGAGCAAATGTATGCTCATATATTCTCATTTCATACAGCAACCTAAAACATATTTATAAATTAATGAATGCTTAAGACTAAGGGAGAAAAAAAGAAAAAAAAATAGAAGCCAATGAAGAAAATGATGGAAGACCCAGTTATACAATACCAACACTTGTCACAGGTGTACACAAAGCAGACCAATAGTTTTCAGATTCATGACACAGACTGTGTTGCCTCCCCTACAATCATCTTTCTTTTTCTTTTTCTTTTCTGTACTGAGAAAGAGTATGTAACTGCTAGAAAGATGGTTCCTAAAACTGGATTAGAGAGTTTTTTCTAGAGCTGAGTCACAGATTTAAGTACATTTTTCTTCTCTGAAGTTTATATATGAGAGTATACAGTAATTGTCCATATACATATAGTACTCAATGCCAATTAAGCTACTTCATTAGCTTCAAAAAATCGAAATCTCCCAAAGGCAATAAATAATAAGCTATATCATATTGATGTAGACATTTACTGATAGGATGGATATACACAACTTGGCCACAATGGACATTGTCATTGAAATTTTCAAAAAAGTGAGAATATAAGATGATGTTTATAAAAACTAAGCAAGGATTGAAGCACTATATTCTTAAATTAGATGCTAGAACATATTGATAGTATGTTTTTATTAATTAATGTATAATGAAGTGTCTGTCATTTGTAATGAAGGATGAATTAATGCAATCCTGTACACTTATATCGTAAACTGGTGTGAAGCCATCTTTCATTCTTCAGTGTTTCCAGAACCTTTTTTACATATCAGTTCCTCAGGCTATAAACAGAAGGGAAAACAATGAAAACTCCAGGGTGTAGAACAATGATCATTATGGTTGATCTAGAGAGTAGGAAAAATTTGGCCAGACATACATAAAGAGTAGAGTTCCCTGAAAATTTGTAATTGTACTCAGTTGGCAGGGACAGGTAGTGAAAGCTTTGAACCACCCCTTTGCAGGGGAGGTTCATCAATACTGATGGAATGATGCAACAGTAATAGACAAAAGTCCAGAAATGGTGTTTAATTCAATAAATCAAAGCATTGTGAATATTACTAAGTCACTGGCTTCTGTATCTGAGCAAGACATTAATAGAAGAGGAGGTACATCAATAAAAATTTGGTTGATCTCATGGACATACAGAACGACAAGCAGAGGCTAGGATTGTATCTATCAAAGCATCTGCTCTTTCTACCAGGTAAAACCCAGCCATGAAAAGAGAGCACAGCATGCAGGCTGTGTTTACTGTGTAGAGAAAAGGGTTACTGATAGCCTGGTACCTATCATAGGCCATAACTGCCAGTAATAGACACTCAGAATCTCAAAAGACACGGAGGGTGATGAACTGAAGTGCACAGCCAACTGTGGGAATTTATTTCTCTTCAGTTAAAAAAATCTACCAGCATCTTGGGTCCAAATACTGTGGAATACTAGAAGTTACAGAAAGCAAGGTAGCTAAAGAAAAAGTATGTGGGGGTGTGGAGCTGAAAAACCGCAGCTACACTCCATAGTCACAAGGAGGCTGGACGGTAATGAGGGAACAAGCAAGGATGACTGTGTCTCAGTTGGAAAGGGGAATACTAATGGAAGGAAGATAGTAGGAGGAACTTTGTAAGAAGAATGGAGGTGTTAGAGTCGGGTGTGAGGCAGGTCACAGGGTTGGCTAGATGGCCACATGTATATGTAGAAATATGCAACCCATAGGGGCAGCTACAGGACAAGATAGAGACCAGGGATAGGGGAGAACCCCAAACATCAATGGGGTGTCCTTAGCTGTGACTAAACATTGGGAATATAGAGTCTGGGGAGGCTGCCTGCTGTGGCCAGGCAGGAACTCCAGGGGAGCAACAGGGACCCTAACTCATCCTCAAAACTTGTGATCTGAAACATATTCTTTCTACAAAAAAGACAGGGATTTGGGAGGAAGCAAAGACTGGCAGAATGGCCAATGAATAACCAGTCCAACTTGAGACCTATTCCATGGGAAAAAACCAATCCCCAACACTATTAATGATACTCTGTTATGCATGCGACAGGAGACTACCATGGCTGTTCCTTGAGAGACTCAACCTACCAAATGACTCAGACAAAAGCTTACAGCCATGGCCAAACAGTAGATGGAGCTTGGGGACACAAATAGAAGAATAAGAAGAAAGATTGCAGTCCCTAAGGAGATAACAACTCCATAGGAAGACCAACATAGTCAATCAACCATGACTCTTAGGGCTCTCAGAGACAGAGCCACCAAACAAAGAATATACTCAGGTTGGAACTAGGCCTCCCTACTCATATGTATCAGATGTACAGCTTGTTCTTTATGTAGGTACCAAACAAATTGAGAGAGAGCAATACCAAAAGCTATTGCCTGTATGTGGGATATGTTCTAGTTGGGCTGACTTGTCTAGGTGGCCTCAGTGGGAGATGAAGCTGCTAGCCTCACAGAATAGGGGCCTGAAACACTCACACTCAGAGGAGAAGGGGAACATGAGGTAATGATTATCGAATGGAGGTGACCTGGAAGGGGCAATGAACTTGATGAAAAGTGAAATTACACACACACACACACACACACACACACACAGACAGACACACACACAGACACACACACACACACACACACATACACACACACACACACTGAAGAAAACCAATATTTAGATTAGATCTTCTGAAAATTTAATTTTAATCTTATTTACCACAAACTAAGACTGGACTTCAATAACAATAAAAACATCAGAAAGCCCCTAAATGCATGGGAACTGACCAGCTCAACTCAAACTCTACTCAATGATAACATGGTCCAGGAAGAAATAAAGAAATTAAAGACTTTATAGAATTCAATGAAAATGAAGACACATCATACCCAAACTTATGGGATACAGTGAATGAAGAATTAAGAGGAAAATTCATAGCAGAGAGTGCTTTCCTAAAGAAATTGGAGGGATCCCGTAAAAGCAACTTAACAGGACACTTTACAACTCTAGAACAGAAAGCAGCAAACACACGTAAGTGGAGCACACATCAATAAATAGTTAAACTCAGGACTGAAATCAACCAAGTATGATAAAAGAAAAAGAAAATACAAAGAATCAACAAACCAAAAACTGGGTTGTGAGAAAATCAACAAGATAGATAATCCATTGGCCAAACTAACTAAAGGGCATAGAGACACTATCCAAAGTAACAAAATCAGAAATGAAAATGGAAATAACAAAAATGGAGGAAATTAAAAAAAATCATCAGATCTTACCACGAATATATTCAACAAAATTGGAAAATCTAGATGAAATTAATTATTTTATAGACAGGTAACATTTAGCAAAATTAAATCAAGATCAGGTAAACTATCTAAATAATTCTATACCGACTAAGGATAACATGGAAGTAATCATTAAAAACATCCCAAACAAAATATGCCTAGGGCCAGATGGTTTTATTACACAATACTACCAGACCTTTATACTGATACTCCTCAAACTATTTCACAAGATAGAAAACAAAGGAAAATTACCTACTTCATTCTATGAAGCCATAGTCACTCTGATTCATAAACCACCCAAAGACCCAACAAAGAAAGAGAACATCAGGTCTATTTCACTTATGAATGTCTATAAAAATACTCTATAAAATTATTGAAATCTGACAAAAGAACACATCAAAACCATCACTCACCATGATCAAGGAGGCTTCATTCCAGGGAAGCAGAGATGGTTCAATACAGGAAAATCCATCAGAGTAATCCACTATATAATCAAACTCAAGGAAAAATTCACATAATCATCTCATTAGATGCTGAAAAAGCATTCATCAAAATACAATACCCCTTCAGGTTAGAAGTCTTGGAAGGATCAGGAATTCATGGCACATACCTAAACATAATAAAAGTAATAGATAGCAAAACAACAATCAACATCAAATTAAATTAGATGCAACCCCACTGACCTAGTTAGGGTTTTACTGCTGTGAACAGACACCATGACCAAGGTATCTCTTATAAAAACAACATTTAATTGGGGCTGCTTACAGGTACAGAGGTTTAGTCCATTATCATCAAGTTGATAATGGCAGCATCCAGGCAGGCATGGTTCAGTAGGACCTGAGAGTTCTACATCTTCATCTGAAGTCTGCTAGAAGAATATTGACTTCCAGGCAGCTGGGGTTAGGGTCTTAAGCCCATGTCCACAGTGATATACCCACTCCAACAAGGCCATACCTCCTAATAGTACCACTATCTAGGCCAAGCATATACAAACCTTCACACCCATTAAAACCAAGGACAAGACAAGGCTGCCTAATGTTTCTCTATCTACTCAATACAGTACTTGAAGTTCTAGCTAGAGCAATTAGACAACCAAAGGAGGTCAAGGAAGTTCACGCTGAAAATGAGGAAGTCAAAGGATCACTATTGGCCAATGATAAGACAGTATACATAAGCATACCCCTAAATTCCACCAGAGAAGTCCTATAGCTGATAAACAGCTTCAGTGAAGTGGTGGGATATAAAATTAACTCAAACAAATCAGCAGCCTTCTGTTGTAAAAAATGATAAACAGTCTGAGAAAGAAATTAGGGAAATAACACCCTTCACAATAGCCACATATAATATAAAATATCATGCTGTAAATCTTACCCAGCAAGTGAAAGACTTGGTTGACAGGAACTTCAAGTCCCTGAAGAAGAAATCAAAGGAGATTTCAGAAGTTGGAACAATCTCCCCTGCTCATGGATTAGTAGAGTTAACATAGAAAAAATGGCCATTTTAAGCCGGGCGTTGGTGGCGCACGTCTTTAATCCCAGCACTTGGTTGGGAGGCAGAGGCAGGCGGATTTCTGAGTTCGAGGCCAGCCTGGTCTACAGAGTGAGTTCCAGGACAGCCAGGGCTATACAGAGAAACCCTGTCTCGAAAAACCAAAAAAAAAAAAAAAAAAAATGGCCATTTTATGAAAAGTCTACAGATTTAATGCAATGCACATCAAAATTCCAACAAAATTTTTCACAGACATGGAAATAGAAATTCTCATCTTATATGAGAAAACAAAAAACTTAGAATAGCAAAAACAATTCTCAACAATAAAAAATCATTTTTTGGGAGGTGGGGGAGGAAACACTGTCCCTGACCTCAAACTGTACTACAAAGCAATGATAGAGACCACATGATATTGGTACAGAGACAGACAGGCCTATGAATGAAATAGAATCAAATACCTAGAAATAAAACCCCACACCTATGGTCACTTAATCTTTGACAAAGAATCCAAAAACATACAGTGGAAAAAAAGAATCTTTAATAAATGGTATGGTCTAACTTTTCATCTGCATGTAGAAGAATTAAAATAGATCTATATTTATCACCTTGCATAAAGCTCAAGTGGACCAAGGACCTCAACATAAAACTAGATACACTGAACCTAACATCAAAACAATCATCCATCATGATCAAGTAGGCTTTATCCCAGGAATACAGAGATGGTTCAATATTTGAAAATCCATCAATGTAATCCCCTATATAAACAACTCAAAGAAAAAAACCACATGATCATCTCACTAGATGCTGAGAATGCACTTGACAAAAATCAACATTCCTTCATGGTAAAAGTCTTGAAAAGATCAAGAAGTCATGGCCCATATCTAAACATAGTAAAAGCAATATACAGCAAGCCAGTAGCCAACATCAAACTAAATGGAGAGAAACTTGAAGCAATCCCACTAAGATCCTGGACTAAAAAGCTGTCCACTCTTACCCTAACTATTCAATATAGTACTGGAAGCCCTAGCCAGAGCTATTAGACAAAAAAAGTAAGTCAAAGGGATACAAAGAGTAAAGAAAGAAGTCAAAATTTCACTATTTGCAGATGATATAGTATACTTAAGTGACCCTAAAACTTTCACCAGAGAACTCTTAAACCAGGTAAACAACTTCTGCAAAGTAGTTGGTTATAAAATCAACTCAAACAAATCAGCAGCCTTCCTCTACTCGAAGGATAAACGGGCTAAAAAGAAATTAGGGAACTGACACCCTTCACAGTATTCACAAATAATATAAACTATCCTGGAGTGAATCTAACCAAGCAAGTGAAAGATCTCTATGACAAGAACTTCAACTCTCTGAGCAAAGAAATCAAAGTAGATCTCAGAAGATGGAGATATATATATATGGGAGAATTTTCCTAAGTAGCACAGTAAGATTTTAAATTTAATAATTATTACTTTTAATATAGTTTTCCATAATTTTAATCTTAATGAAATTGTACTAAGAGATAATCAAAATAAAGGTAAACAAAATGATGTCTTTAGGGCTGGAGAGATATAGCTCAGTGGTTAAGAGCATTGGCTGCTCTTCCAGAGGTCCTGAATTCAAGTCCCAGCCACCCCCATGGTGGCTTACAACTATCTATAATGGGATCTGATGCCCTCTCTGGTGTGTCTGAAGACAGCTACAGTGTATTCATATACATAAAATAAATAAATAGATCTTCAAAATGATGTCTTTAAAATCCCACATGTATCCATACAGAGATTGAAATTAATAAAGAATATCTTCTAAAAGTCTATTAAAAGAATTAAATAGCTGGGCGGTGGTGGCGCACGCCTTTAATCCCAGCACTTGGGAGGCAGAGGCAGGTGGATTTCTGAGTTCGAGGACAGCCTGGTCTACAGAGTGAGTTCCAGGACAGCCAGGGCTATACAGAGAAACCCTGTCTCAAAAAAAAAAAAAAAAAAAAAAAGGAAAGAAAAAGAAAAGAAAAACCTACCTGTTAGTGGTGGGGAGAAGTTCTGGCCGGGCGGTGGTGGCGCACGCCTTTAATCCTAGCACTTGGGAGGCAGAGGCAGAGGCAGGCGGATTTCTGAGTTCGAGGCCAGCCTGGTCTACAGAATGAGTTCCAGGACAACCAGGGCTATACAGAGAAACCCTGTCTCGAAAAACCAAAAAAAAAAAAAAAAAAAAGAATTAAATATGGTTTTATAGATACAAATAAAGGCCCTCAGAATATTACTAGCAGGAATAGATAATAGTTCTTTTAATGATTTTAAATATACTTACCCAAATAGCCTATATAGTTTATTAATTTAAAAACTGCTTACGTCTTTTCTGAAAGGGTAATTTGTAACCTTATGTTATTGTATTTGTGGTACCTATCAGAAGTAAGTTGTTCTTCAGTAGCACAATATAAGACAGCATTACATTATTTTATTTTCCACTTGGGACTCATGACTCTGCATCCTCTTCCCTTTAGGCCGTGCTGCTATAAAAATCTGTGATTAATTTTCCTCATGGTCTTTTATTCCCCTGTGACAGCATGAAACACCTAATTAAAGTGAGAAGTATTATTTCTTACAATTGTCCTCAACTTGATATATCAGAATAAAAAATTCAAGTTAATTTATATTGTAAAATATATAGATTATATATTTACATATTTTTGAAGAAAATATAATTTGTACTATTGTAATTTAACTGAACCAGAGATTTAAATAATTAAATTTTTACCCCTATGTAGTTATTTCCAAGACATTTCTGTTCAGTTTGTTTTCAACTTTTGGAGTAATTCAATGCTTTAATGCCTGTAACTTTTGAATATTTCATTGGTATATAGCCCACGGACTACATAATTGACACTTCACAGTTAGCCAATTGCTTTATTTTTTAGCATATCCACACACTGTACACCCATTCCATTATCTGTTTCTAAAATAATACTTTAGAATAGGCCCAATTGTGGGAGCTCCAACATATTTTCCTCTTACAGTCCCTGGGAAACTTCATAAACAATCATTTTACTAGTATAAATAATTAAGAGACTATAGTAGCAAGAAGTATAAGAAGGACAGAAAGTCTTACCAAATGCATTTTTTTGTTAAGTAATGTAAGTTTAGGAGCTTGAAATACATGCTTCAGTGAATAAGAACATTTTTAACTATTGTGGAGTTAGGTTTTAAACACAAACATGACAGCTCACAACAATCTTTAAGTGTAATTTCTGGCTGTCAGATAATCTCTTCTGATCTCCAGGTGCACCTGGCATACGTAGGGTACACACATACAAACACAAACAAAACCCTCTTAAACATTAACTAAACATAAAGGTTTAAAAATTATTAGATGTGCAATAATGCAAATTAGAGAGGTTTATCTTGGGAACATATTTAATTACATATATTATTATAAGGAATTTAGAGGAATGTAAATTAAAATTAAAGTCACAGTTTCTCCTGTTCATTATGGGTATATAAATACTAGTGTGTTGAAAGGCAACTTAAATAGATGTATTTTAATTAAATAATATGGTGTAATTTATTTGATTTTAACAAAGGAACTTATATAACAGATACATAAGAATTTTGAAAACAATGTTTCACTATTATATTTCTGCCAGAAATATCATTTTCTTTAAAGCACGTGTATTATATTATTTTGATTTAAGAAATATGAAAACTTCTTTAACCTATTACATTTCTGTCTGGAGATTAGCAGTGTGCATATGTTCTAATTTACATGTCCCTAATTGCAAAAGTGATGAAGATTTTCCATGTTGTTTCTTAGTCTTTTTATATCAATGAGAACTCTGGGTTCCCTGAGGGACAAGCCTGAGTGCATAGGGGTTGATGTCAAAAGTATTCCCTCTCCAGGAAAAAGACATCAGGATGGGTATGGCCCTCATGCCTCACTGGACAACGACAGGGGGGACTGGAGCCATTACAAGGTCCCCTTCAAGTACTGGAGGTCAGGCCTCTATCCCCGCCTTTGCAAGATTAGAATCGCCACAGCCCTTCTATACTTAGAGAAGGGAGGAGATGTCAGGGGCAGCCCTGCTTACACACTGTAGGCCTAAAATCAGCCATAGGCCTAAAATCAGCAATAGGCCTGTCATACATGTATACTAACACCAAGTCTTGGGTCTCAGTGGAAAAACATTGAAACAGATGGCTATAAGCTAATGTAAACAGGCAGCTTTTGTGGAAATTTACAAGCCTGAGAAGTCATAGACCTTGTAAATAGGTAGCCTTGGCAGACAATGCCAACTTAGATAAGGACAAGCGACTCATAGGGCAGTGTCATAGTGACCTGTCCCCTGAACCCAGCTGATACCTGGTTCTGAAAGATATCTGTATTCCCCCTGAACACCCACACTCCAGTGTCATTCCCTTCCCCACATCCTGCCTTTCTGTGTTTATAACCCCTGTGTGAATGAATTACGATTTGAGAAAAAATAAATTATTTTAAAAAAAGAGAGAGTTCTCAGTCCATTTTAATTGGCTCCCGACACTTTTCTTTTCTTTTCTTTTCTTTTCTTTTCTTTTCTTTTCTTTCCTTCCTTCCTTCTTTCCTTCCTTCCTTCCTTCCTTCCTTCCTTCCTTCCTTCCTTCCTTCTTTCCTTCTTTTTTCTTTCTTTTTCTTTCTCTCTTTCTTTTTTGTTTTTGGATTCCAGGTAAAACTCCTCTGTTATGTACAGTAGGACAAATTTTCTTCCATTCTGTGACTCTTTACTTCACTTTGATGGCTGTTTCCAGAGCCAAAGATTCAGAATTTTATAATTTGGATTTTGGATTTAAATTTTCATTTTTCTGCAGGTAGTCAGCCAGTTTTTCAATACTAATTCTTAATGATACTCTTTTCTCCAGTTTAGCTTTTCCTCTTCCTTGTCTAGTTATTAAATGTTGGTAATTATGAGTAGTCCTCTTTAGGTATGCTATTTTATTCCATTGGTCTACATTTGTATTTTTGTCAGCAATATATTGTTCCTTATTATAGTGCTGTAAAATATACTGAAGTGTGGACTGGTAATAGCACAGCATGGTCTTTGTAATTCCATATCATATTATGATGTTTTTCTTTTCTGTGAAGAAGGAAGAGCTGTTTGACTGAGAATGTTTCATATCTGTAAGCTACTCTTGATAGAATTGTCATTTTCACAATATTAATAATACAGTATTACAGAATGAGAAAGTGTAAGTTGGTATGCTATAAAAATGTATTAAAGATAAATTAAATTGTGAAGCCTCATTTAAATTTAAAAGAGCATGATAACACCCCAAAATACAATCCAGTTGTCTAGAGAGTTGGCTCAATACACAAGAATGCATAATGTTTTTGCAAGTTCAGTTTTTAGCTCACGCGTCAGATGTCTCACTCCCTAATTTAGATCCAACCCTAGGTAAATCAACACTATCTTTTCAACTCCAAGGGCACTACTGTTGTCTCTCTTTAGCATAATTAAAAGTAAAATAATTCCTTTGAATTATTTGCTGGTTTGGACATTTGGGTCACAGTGACTATTATTACAGTTAAAACATTTATTTAGACAATTAGTCTATAAATATTAACTTTAATAGTAACCAAGTAATACTATAAAATGAAGAGAGGGATGGATTCAGAGACTGAAGAGAAACAAATACTATATCATGTATATCCAGTTGGAAATATTTCCAAAAGCACACAGATTCCTCTCAAATTGCAGTTGTTATTGACTTGTATTACTAAATGTTCCAACAAAGACTCCACGTTTAGGATAGAGTCACAAAAGATAACAATAAATGAGGTTCTGTGGGAATAGTTATCTACATTCTTGCATTGGGAAGGTGGGAGCTGAAATGGAATCCAAAATTATAGTTTCTAGAAGCAGTTCAATGCAAGGAGTCACATGGCTATAGGGAGAGCCAAGACTCAAGCTATGCACAGCTCTAACACAGAGTAAAGACAGAGTTAAGTACAGTAGTAATATCTCAGCTGCTCAGGCAGAGATCCACAAACTGAATTGAAGCTAGAATACGCAGGTAGATATTGACGAGTTAGCTGAACAGGCTCTATGAAATAACCAGAAAAAGATGCTAACTTAATGGGCTATAATCAATATTATTGTACCTCATTGTACTAACAGGGTCTTCCTTGACATGTAGCTCACTGTGGTTGCACAGAATTATTTCTTTTGATCATGTAGTGATTTTTTTCTACCTCTTTATCTCTTTTTCTGAAAGCTAGAAATTTTTTTTTTGCTAGAAATACATAAATTTATATACATAAATTCTGTTAACAAAATTTAGCGTATACAGATTTTAACCTATATATTTTCTTTCAGTCACTCTTCTCTTCTGTCTTTCGCCATTTTTTTTGTTTTTTTTTTTTTGTTTTTTGTTTTTTAAATGTGTTACTAGAACAAAAGCACAGGCTGAAGACAACTGCATCCATCTGAGTGAGGCCACCTTTCCCCTTGGACAAGCTATGGCATTCTGTCAAATCTATGCTGGTTAACTTAAAGCTAGACGTATAAAGTGTCAGGTCAGCATCTACAGTGCACTAGCTACAGTGGCAAGTTGTGTGTGGCTGGCATGATGAAGCTCAATAACGCTCAGTGAGCTCCAGGGCACTCATCTGTTTACAGGCTTGAACATTTTATTTCCTTTTTTAAATTTGATATTTTCTTTATTTACATTTTAAATGTTATCCCCTCCCCCTATTCCCTCCCCTGAAACCCCCATCCCATCCACTCTCCCCTGCTTCTATGAGGGTGTTACTCCTCCCACCCACCCACCCACCCACTCTCACCTTCCCGATCTTGAATTCTCCTACACTGAGATATTGAGCCTTCACAGGACCAAGGGCCTCTCCTCCCATTGATGTTGAACAAGGCCATCTTCTGCAATATATGCACCTGGAGCCTTGGGGTTCTCCATGTGTACTCTCTGGTTGGTGATTTAGTCCTGGGAGCTCTGGAGGATCTGTTTGGTTGATAATATTGTTCTTCCTATGGGGTTGCAAACCCTTTCAGCTCCTTCAGTTCTTTAACTCCTCAACTGGGGACCCCATTGAGGACCTCGTGCTCAGTCCAATGGTTGGCTCTGTATTTGTCAGGCTCTGGCAGAGCCTCTCAGGAGACAGCTATATCAGACTCCTGTCAGCAAGGCATGCACTTTTAAAATCCAACTATTTAGTCCCTTTTAAACAGAGACAGGATGATAATAACCCACTACCATGACTTCCAGAAGAGGCTAGCTTATGTTCTAAGAGTAAACTTTTGAGCCTAGGGAAATTGCTGTATCAACACAACCTGGATTAATTTATAAAATGTGATTCTAAGTCAAACATATTCTTTCTTTCTTAGAGACCTGTCCGCTGGCTGTTATTACATTTAGCTTTTTTTTTTTTTGATCTGAATTTGAAAACACACCACATGACTGGGATAATTAATATATGTGCATGTGCCGAAGCCGCTCACTGCACTCAGCTGTATTCAATAGTCTACACAGCACAAATGGGTGGGTACATTGTACTCAGCCTGCTGGAGAGAGAAACTGGCATTACAGAAGGAACACAGTGGTACGGGGGTAGCTGAATCTGCTTTCGTAAGATCATGTTGCCATGATGTCCAATATCCAAATAAATATACATAACCCACTTGACTATTCTACCAGGACACATAATGGGACAATTCCCTTGTTCCCTCCAGCCACATTGGGGGTGTGAGGTGGCACACAGTGTTACCACTCCTTTGGTTTCCTGGGCCATAGCTGTCTAGAAGCCTATCTTGCTCCTGGTCATGGAGTATCCCAGCTTGGTTGAGTTGTTAATGAAGGACATCAGCCCCATGTAGGTCTCAATGAGAAGGGGGTGCCCCAACACAAGCATGGTATTCTCCTGTCCTGGCAGTAGGCTTTCCTTCTGGGCTTTGTTGACAGCTTGGATTAGGAGAGCCTTGAAACTTTCCAAATGGCACAGAGATGGCATATGCTTGTCCATGCCAGCCATTGGATGTTCTAAGAAGGTGGTATAGGGCATATTTGTAGACCATGGGTTCCACCTATTGATGAAAGAACAGCGGTTCTGTTTGTCCTACTGAATTCGAACTCCAAAGCCTTCTCGCTTGTGAGCAACTTCGGAGGAAACTATGGGAGATGGTGTTTACCGAGCTGAGTGCCACCCTAACTACCTGCAGGCACTGAAGGCTGATGAAGTTATATTTGCAGATGAACAGCGGCTAAGTGATCAGCACCAGCTACTCCCTCTTGTTGTTCCAGTGGTCCACCTTGGTCAGCAGCGACAACCCTTAGTTCTCTCTATCTGCTATATGGTGCATGCGGGGCCAGAATACAAAGTACACTTTGCCGCGGGCACACCGTGTAGGGTTGTGGACATTCAGCGGCCACGGGGTTTGGCACAACGGCAGCGTGCCAGACCCAGACCTGCCCGCATACTCGCAGGCTGCCAGCAACTCCCTGGGACTCTTGAGCTCCAAGTCCACCGTGTCCAGCAGCTGGAGCATCGTGATGCTACCAGCCAGCACCACCTACAACCGCAGCCCCGGCGTCAGTCCCTTTTTCCTTTTCTTTAAGTAAAAATTAAAAGCCAGACATAAATATGACTTTTACACCATCTGCACAGAGCTTAGGAAATATTGTGCAAGAAAGAGTGGAAAAAAAGAGAGCTGAAAGAGAGAAGTTGTGTGTGTGTGTGAAATGCCATCACCTGGACAATAACCACAATCATCATAACCTCCAAAATGACCATCCAAAACAGCTAGAAATGTCCGCACTCAGCCTGCAGAGGCATGGACACTGATCAGATAGGCAAGGATCATAAGGATTCATGGAGACCTACCTCTCAAAGCAGAACTGTTTCTTCTGAGTAGACTAATGGAAAGTGGAATCATTTCCTTCAGTTATGTACCTACTGCTGACCCTCCAGCTACAGATATAGCCTCATTCCTATTGTTACACAGATGAACCTGATGAAACCAAATGAAGCAAAGAGCAAATTTAAATCTTGAAAGAAACAGTTGAGTAGATAGGAAAAAAAGTTGACAGAGATAGAGCAATTCAAAGAGCGTAGACAGAGATAAAAAACCGAATGTATTGTAGACCTGTATGAAGTTATTGAAGAATTAATTTAATATAAAAATACCACAAAACCACTGGCTTTTCAACAACTGGTAAAGATAATAAATAGGCAACTCTAAAAGAAATCAGAAAGTTAGATCTGAATGACAGAAATGTAATTTTAATTTTTAACTCCTTTTTTTTTTTTTTTTTTTTTTTTTTGGTTTTCTGAGACAGGGTTTCTCTGTGTAGCCCTGGCTGTCCTGGAGCTCACTCTTGTATACCCGGCCGGCCTCCTCCAATTCAGAAATCTGCCTGCCTCTGCCTCCCAAGTGCTGGAATTAAAGGTGTGCACCACCACTGCCTGGCTTAACTCCTTTTAATATATATCTATTTTATATTATATATAAGTATTTTTATTGAATATTTGTGTGTGAAATGCTTACATGTCTGGTGTTTATGGAGCTCAAGAAAGAGCATCAGATTCCCAGTAACTGGAGTTATAGATGTTTGTAAACCAACATGTCAGAGCTAAAAATAAAATTGATGACAGTATAACAAAATGTTTTCAGTGTGAACAAAATAAGGGAAGTCCAGAGATGAAAGTTAGAAGTTTAGATGCAATAAAATGTGGAATTGCTGTTGGTTGCATGTAGTTTTAAAAATTAATCCACACTAAACAGGCTTGGCACCATCATCAGAGGTCTCGCCCACCCCCATGGTTCCCAGCAGCTAGTTTGCTGCCAAGCAGCTAGCACCCGCTGTGGCTAGTCTTCAGAATGCCAGCTGCCACTTGCTCAGATTCCCTTAGCCCTGTAAAATGATAACACTAGAGACTTGTAATATACTAGCCAGATTTATAACAGTAAATCTTCAACCCCAAAAAGTCCAGAAAAAGAACACAAAACTCAATTGATACAAATACAAGCTGCATACCTATAAAGGTCACATGTATCCTATACTGCCTATTGCCCATCTAAGAAATCCCTAGCTACTTGTGGCTTTTCCAGACCATGTGGGTCAGCTCCATCTTTTCTTTCTAGTTCCATCATGACTCTCTGGATCCACCTCCTCTATCTCCCTCCATCTCTCTTTGTTCCCTTACTAAAATTTTTAGCTCGGCCTTTTCCTTGCACGGCCCAATCACAGGATCTAGCCTTATCTGACCAATTAAGATTTCACCTGACCTCACCTGAGTATGGGCACACTCTAGGGGGAGCAGAAAAAAAAATAAGCAGTAATCCACAACAGCAGATCATGGGAACTTTACTAATGCAAGTAAGTCAACTGAACAGAAACTGGTAAACAAGTTACTCTTTACACAGTCATTTCAGGGCCAAACACAAAAGGAATATTTAATTCATGATAGAATACAAAATAATGAAGTGAAAAGAAAGTTTTATTAATATTTATAATTAAACAAGACATATTACTTTTGAAAGTATATAAACTTATTTATTCAATAGTTGGCTTTTAATGAGAACCCTGTAGCCAAAGATGAAAATACAAGTAAAAATAACAAACTAAATGACATAATAATAATAGCAACACAGGGTGAAAGCCTAAAGCAAGTGTCTGTTGTTTGCTTGTATTTGTTCATTTAGATACTAATTATTGACTGGAATGTTCTGGACATAAATCAGATGACACTAGTATACCTGATTATTGCCAAAAAAAATACAAACTTATTTTCAGTTTCAAACATTCACTTTGAATATATCAAATTTATTTATGGCTGCTTTTATTGAAACTAAAGGAAAAGTTGAGGGAATTTAGATGTGAAGAGTTTGCTGAGCCCGGTTGTATCTCATCTGTTAATGAAAAACGGTTAATGACCTTCTCTACAAAATTTGAGTGCTGGTTTCTTTATTGTATATTAGTTTAGACTGAAGACTAAGGAGAGGGATTGCTTTCATTATACTCAATACTCAGTAGGAAATATTTCAAAAGCAGTATACTAGGTAATCTATATTAATAAACTTAAACACAGTCTCAGATATTCTATTAATTTTGTCACGTGACATAGAATTTCACCCATGCCACAAGGTAATATTGATTACCTTTCTCAGAGCCCCCTTCACATCCTTATTTCTCAAACTGTAGATTAGTGGGTTTAGCATAGGAGTCACAACTGTGTAGAAAACAGAGGCCATTTTGTCTGTGTCCATGGAGTAACTTGAGCTGGGTCGGAAATACATGAAAAGCAGAGTTCCATGAAAAATGGCCACAGCCATGAGGTGGGAGGCACATGTGGAAAATGCTTTGTGTCTGCCCTCAGCAGAGTTCATCCTGCAGATGGTAGCGATGATGTAGCAGTAGGAGAGAAGGACAGTGACAACGCTGTACCCTAACACAAAGGTACTAAATGTGAACAGCAGTATTTCATTGATGGAGGTATCTGAGCAGGAGAGGGACAGCAAGGGTGGAATGTCACAGAAAAAGTGGTTGATGACATTTGAATTGCAGAAGGACAGTCGGAATATAAAGGATGTGTGGATTGCTGAATCCACAAAGCCTACTGCATAGGCAACAGTCACAAGCTGGATGCAGACCTTCTTGGACATTGCAATTGTGTAGAGCAGGGGATTGCAGATGGCAACATAACGGTCATAGGCCATGACAGCTAGCATGAGACATTCTATATCTCCAAAAGCCGAGAAAAAATACATTTGAAGAGCACATGAATTGTAAGAAATCCTTTTCTCTTTAGACAAAAAATCAGCCAGCATCTTGGGAGAGACTGTGGAGGAGTAGCAGATGTCACAAAAAGAGAGATTGCTCAGGAAATAGTACATAGGTGTGTGAAGCCTGCTGTCCAACTTGATCAGCAGGATCATCCCTAGATTAGCAATTACAGTTAGGCTGTAAACAAGGAAGAACAATGCAAAGAGGCTCTGTTGCACATCCTGTCTGGCAGAAAGTCCTAACAAGACAAAATCCGTAAAAGTAGTGAAGTTGTCAAACTTCATTCTTTGGATCTGGGTCCCCTGAATTTCAATAAAGAAAGAAAAATTGACAGTTATAATTTTTCTGTTTCCATAATCAGACTCTTGGTATTTACTTTTAACAGAGGGAAAATTGATAAAAAACTATCAGTGCATGAATTAGACTGTTGTTAGTGTATTTGACTCAATGTCCATTAGTGAGAAAATCGGAGCATGTCTTGTATCTGCATAGCTCTCTTTAGAATATATAGCACATAGTCATCCAAATTTATCCAGATGATATCTAAACATACATCATGTCACTATAAGAATATTGCTCTCCCCTTCTTTTATAGGTTAGGAAGTGGATATTTTTAGAAACACAGGAAATATTTCTCCTATCAATTTATGAAGAAAACTGTCATCTTCAGATAAGAATTGTCATGTTTCATTTATAAAAAGTGTCACTATGTCCTCTAAAATGAATATGCATAATTATGTGTGGGTACTGAATGTAACCATTCTTATCCCCTCATTCTCTAAACCCATAGAACATTCCTCAGTGGAACACATGTGTTTCCAGGAAAATCCTCATACTTTATTGAAAATATCTCAAGTTGATCTCTGGTTTCAAAAATAGAGCTACATTTACTATTACTTAGATCTGAGAAGTAAAATCCATGGAAATAAACAGAGAGATTGTATTAAGGTAGACAAAAAGATTTGTAGGTGCTAAAATCCTGAGCACAAAGACATGACTCTGTCAGAAACAGAACTCTACAGTAATCATTCTGCTTGCAGAGATGTTCAAATGACCTCACAGCTGAGTTGTAATCAAGCAGAATCTTTGTATGCTGCACACCTATATGTCATGTGTAAACATTTGATGAGGAAATCAGCCCCTGTTCATTGTCTCTGAATCCACATTTGTGTCTGAGCACTGTGCCTTCCTAAGTCTCTTGATGTTGTTATGCTAATTTACTTTGTCCTTATTTACTTTTATCTTTCATGAGGACTTTTAATCAACTATTCTGTGTTTTTAAAAGTTATATTCTGCCTGGCAGTGGTGGCACACGCCTTTAATCCTAGCACTTGGGAGGCAAAGACATTCGGATTTCTGAGTTGAGGCCAGCCTAGTCTACAGAGTGAGTTCCAGGACACCCAAGGCTGTCAGAGAAAACCTGTTTCGAAAAACCAAAAATAAATAAATAAATAAATAAATATATAGATGTTATATTTTTCCAATTAAAGTCCATGTCTCACTGTTTAACTGATGTATTCTAACAAACCAAAACTCTACATTTGTAAATAAATGTGTATAGATATCATTTGGTATGTTCTTAGTTACATAAACACAGAAATTTCATATATATAAATATACAAGATTGAAGCATGATTAGTAAAATGCATGCATATGAAATTTGAAAATTTTCATGTAGTTCACAGAATTTTAAACCTTGAATAAATTGTTTTAACTATCTTTTCCACATAAAGATCTTTAAAATAATTATTTAATATAATGAATTTATAACATTTATGATACATAAGATCATGTCTGTTATTAAAGTACTAAATGAAATTTTCCACCTTCCCTTTCTATCTCAATAGGTTTGTCCCTCCCCCATTATTTTCTTAAACATTAAAATGCTTAGCATATAAAGCAGACATCTGCTTTGTTTCATACCTGCCTTCATACATATATTTGCTGTGACTGAAATAGAAGAAAAAAAATAAAAAGATTTGTAATGTACATATGAAAAACAGCAAGGATATCTGTACTTGATTCAGGACTAGAGATGTTAGTGGATATAGTTCTGTCCACACAGAGATTCAACACTCTCTTTAATTATGTGAGTTATGAGTCTGTCTGCTTGTCCCTGAGTGCTCCATACTTGATCTCTTAGGAATAAGAGGAAGTTATAATAGCAAGGTTTAATGTTGTGATTTGAAACAATCAGAGTGATTGAAGAGAATTCCTATTATCAATTTTAAAGCACTCCTATGTAGTTAATTCCCCAAATTAGCATTAGCAAATTGACTTCAATTAATTTTTTATTTATTACTTGTTGATCATCACTCATAATATATATTTTTAATGCTATAAAGTAGGGAACTATTACATATTCATACACCTGCATAGATTTATGTTAACCTCCAAAATACAGCAAATCATGCATTCCACATATGCGTTCATATTTACTTACTGAAGACAGGAGACATTATTAGCTCATTGCCTAAAGATAAGTATTAGGTCTTTTTTGAAAAATTTTAATCAGTGGCTATTATTTTTAAGATTTTTTAAATTTATTTTATGTATATGAGTACACCATTGCTCTCTTCAGACACATCAGAAGAGGGCATCAGATCCCATTACAGAGATAGTCGTGAGCCACCTTTTGTTTGCTGGGAATTGAATTCAGGACCTCTGGAAGAATAGTCAGTGGTCTTAACCACTGAGCCATTTCTCTGGCCTGACTATTTTTTTCTTACACTGAAAATATGTTTTTCCCACATAAGATATCTGATTAACATTTCTGCTTTCTCTCTTAGTCTCTCTCCACACTCCATGCTATACGAATTCAACCCATTTCTGTCTGTCATTAGAAAGCAAGCAGGTTTCTATAGTAAAAATTACATAAGATAAAACAAAATCTAACACATAGAAGTAGATAAAACAAATAGAAAATAGAGTACAAGAGAAGGCACAAAAACAAAGACATTGCTCTTTTACATACTCCAGAATATGATATTAATACCAAATTCGAAATAAGTGATGTCATTATGAATGTTCTTTGCATAAAATTAAGCAATGTGATTAGAAACAAAGTGTTGTTTCTTTCAGTTTATTCAAAATAATTTATTCTGCTCTCAGCAGTTATTGATTGATTTATAGAAAGTTTTTAATATCATAAAATATTCAAATTTGTCTTTTAAAATTTAGTTTATTTTTGATTTCTTTATTTATTTTTGGGATTTTTTTTTCTCATTCAGTTTACATACTGCTCCTGGTCACTGCCTTTTTCCCATTACCACTTCCTGCAATGCTTCCCTCCTCCCTTTCCCCTCTGGGAGAGTGCCCCCACCCCAAGGTTTTGCTCTACCCTAGCACTTCAAGTCTCTGCAAGGCTAGGTTCTTCCTCTCTCAGTAATGTCAGAGAAGGCAACCCATCTAGTAGAATAAATCCCACTGACAGGCAACAGTTTTGGGGATATCACTGGCTCCAGTTGTTCAGAACAAAAATAAAATTCAAACTGCACATCTACTAACACAAATAAAATTCATGTTGCACATCTACTACATATGAGTAGGAAAGTCTAAGTCCAGCCTGTGTATGTTCTTGGTTGGTGGTTTAGATTCTGAGAGCCACAAGGGTCCAACTTAATTGACTATGTTAATCTTCTTGTGGAGTTCCTATCCCTTTCAGGGCCTGCAGTCCTTCATCCTATTCTGAAAAAAATCCCCAAGCTCTATACACTGTTTGGTTGTGGGTGTCTGTATCTCTCTGATTCAACTTCTGGGTGGAGCCTTTCACAGGAAAACAGGCTCCTCTGTGCAAGCATAAGAGAGTTCTAGTCACAGTTTTAGGGACTGGTGGTTGCCCATGGGATGGGTCTCAAGTTGGACTGGTAATTGATTAGCCACTCTCTTGGTCTCTGCTCCTTTCCCCATGCCTGCATTATTTGTAGACAGAATAAATTTTGGGATGAATATTTTGCAGGTGAGTTGATGTCTCTATCTTTCTACTGGGGTTCCTGTCTGCATACAAGATCTTGTCTTTTCAGTTTCAATATCTGCAATTTACTGTGTCACAGCTAAGGTAGCCCTCATTGATCTTATGCAGCTCTCTTTTCCCAGGCTATATATCCACTTAGAGATGCCTCCAACTCCTCACCCCCATCAGTTGTAGATTTCTCTTCATTTTCATGGCCATCTAGCCATTTCTCCTGTCCTTCCCAACACCAGATCCTGAGTAACCCATTCCAAGCCCATCCTCTCTCCCTCCCAGTTTTCTCTCTCCATCTGCCACTTATGATTATTTTACTCCCCCTCTAAGTGAAATGCAAGCTTCCATACTTGGGCCTTCTTTCTTGTTTAGCTTCTTTTGGTCTGTAGATTATAACATGGTACCTGTATTTTATGGCTAATATCCACATATAACTGAGAAGACACCATGCATGCCCTTTTGGCACTGCATTACCTCACTCAAGATAATATTTTCAAGTTCTGTTCATTTGCCTGGAAAATTCATGGTATCTTGGTTTTAATGACTGGATCGTATTCCATTGTGTAGATGTACCATATTTTCTTTACCCACTCTTCATTTAAGGGATATCTGGTTTGTTGCCAGTTTATGGCTAATACAAATAAAATTACTATGAAAATAATTGAGCAATTGTCTTTGTGAGATGTTGGAATTTCTTTGGGGTATATGCTCAGGAGTGGTATAATTGGGTCTTCATGTAGAACTAGTTGAAGTTTTCTCAAGTGGTTGTACAAGATTGCACTCCCACCAACAATGGAGGTATCTTCCCCTTGCTCCACATCCTCCCCAGCATGTCCTTTCACTTGACATTTTGATCTTAGCAATTCTGATGGGTGTAAGATGAAACCACATGAGTTGTTTTGATTTTGCATTTCCCTGATGAATGAGGACTTTAAATCCTTCTCTAAGTTCTTTTCAGCCATTCAGGATTCCTCAGTTGACAATTCTGTTTACTTCTGTACCCCATTTTAAAATTAGTTTATTTGTTTTGTTGGTGTCTAACTTCTTGAATGCTTTGTAAAATTTGGATATTAGGCCTGTGTCAGATGTAGGGTTGGTGAATATTTTTTCCCAATCTGTAGGGTACCAATTTGTCCTATTGACAATGTCCTTTGTCTTACAAAAACCTTGGAATTTTATGAGTTCCTATTATCAATTTTTGATGATAGAATCTGAGCCATTGGATTTTCATTCAGGAACTTGTCAACTGTAGTAATGTATTCAAGGGTATCTCCCACCTTCTCTTCCATGAGATTTAGTGTATGTTGTTTCATGTTGAGGACACTTATCAACTTAGACTTGAGTTTTGTGCAGGTTGATAAGTATGGATATATTTTCATTATTCTGCACATAAACATCTAGTTAGTCTGGCACCGTTTGTTGAAAATTCTTTCATTTCTTCCATAGTATGATTTTTGCTTCTGTATCAAAAATCAAGTGTCCATAGGTGTGTGGATTTATTTCTGGGTTTCAAAACATAAATCACACATACCTCAATTTGTTACCATAAATGTGTCTTAACTGCTCCCTTTGGGTCTGGGTTTTGTTTTATTGCTATGAATTTCCCTGGCTTCTACAAAGCCACAATAAATATGTTGTGAGACTGTGATATTTTAGTTTTGAAAAAATAAACCACTTTAATATTTTAAAAACTTCTTGTTGAATTCTTTTGATATTTTGGATATTAGCCTTCCATTGGATTTGGGGTTACTGATGATTTTTTCCAAAGAGACTTTCAATTTGTCCTATTTACTATACTGTTTGCCTTACAGAAGCTTTTCAGTTTCATGAGGTCCCATTTATTAATTATTGATATTAGAGCCTGGGCCATTGGAGTTGTGTTTAGGAAATTTTCCCTCATGCCAATGAGTTTGAGACACTTTGGCAATTTCTCTTCTATTAAATTCAGAGTATCTGTTTTTACGTTGTGGTCCTTGATAAGACTTAGACTTGAACTTTGTACAAGGTGACAAATATGGATCCATTTTCTTTTTTCTACATACCAATTGCCACTTAGATCAGTACCATTTATTGAAGATGCTTTCTTTTTTTTTTCCATTGTATATTTTTGACTTCTAGGTCAAAGGTCAAGCTTCCATAACTGTGTAGTTTTATTTCTGGTCTTCAATTCTATTCCATTGATCAAGCTATTTGTCTCTATATCAATATCATATAGTTTTTATCCCTATTGCTCTGTAGTACAGCTTGAGATTATAGATGGTGATTCCACCAGAAGTTTTTATTTGTTAAGAATTGCTTTCAATATCCTGGGTTTTTTGTTTGTTTGTTTGTTTTCTGATAGGAAATTGAGAATTAGACTTTTCATGTCTTTGTAGAACTGTATTAGAATTTTGATGCTGATAGGATGGTCATTTTTACTATGTTAATCAGACCAATCCATGAACATGGGAGATATATACATTTTCTGAGGTGTTCTTTGATTTCTTTCTTGAGAGACTTGAAATTCTTCATATACAGGTCTTTAACTTGTATGGTTGGAGTTACTCCAAGAAGCTAACCCCCTAAAAAACAAATAACATTTAAAAATATTGGCTATAATGCTAAACAGAGAATTCAAAACAGAATGAACTCAAATGGCAGAGAAGTACTTAAAGAAATGTTCAAAGTCCTTATTGATCAGGGAAATGCAAATCAAAATAACCCTGAGATTTCACCTTACATCAATCAGAATGACTAATATCAAAACCTCAAATGACAGCACATGTTGGTGAGGATGTGGAGAAAGATGAACACTCCTTTGCTGGTGAGATCGCAAACTGTTACAACCAGTCTAGAAATCCATATGGAGGTTCCTCGGGAATATTGGAAACTAACTTCTTGAAGACCCGGCTATATGAGTCTTGGGTATATACCAAAAAGATTCCCCATGATACCACAGGGGCATGTGCTCCACTATGTTCATAGCAGCCTTAACTGTGATAGCCAGAAACTAGAAACGATCCAGATGTCCCACAAAGAAAAAGTGGATACAGAAAATATGGTTTCTCTACACAATGGAATACTATTCAGCTATTAGGAACTAGGACATCATCAGTTTTGCAAGCAAATGGATGGAACTAGAAAATATCATCCTGAGTGAGATAACTCAGAACTAAAAGGCCATGTTTGGTGTGTACTCAAAATAAATGCGTATTAGCCAAAACATACCCAGGACATGATCCACAAAGGTTAAACAAGCTGAAGACCCAAGTGAAGATGCTTCAGTCCCACTTGGGAGAGAGAAAAAAGTAATCAAAGGAGGGAGGGAGGGAGGGAAAAAGAGAGAGAGAGAGAGAGAGAGAGAGAGAGAGAGAGAGAGAGAGAGAGAGAGAGGTGGTAGAGGAGTGGGTTGGGGAAATGAGGATCATGGTCAAGTACTAGGGGAGTTGGAGGGAAACAGGAGGAAAGTCCTGAGGACCAGCAGAATGAATGGAAATATACAATATACAACCAAGTGGTGGGTGTGGGAGCGGGGGAAACAGTCTAGAATATACCTGAGATCTGGGAGGTGAAAGACTCTTAGGACTCAAACAGAGGGACCTTAGATGAAATGCCCAACAGTGGAGAGAAGGTCTTGTTGAGTCCACCTCCAGCAGAAAGAGAGGGCATCAAGAGGGAAGGGGTTGCTATCCAAGATAAATAACTCTGACCCAAAATTGATCCTGTGTAAAGGAATTGCACAAACAAAAATGAAGAAGAGACTGATGGAAATGTAGCCCAGGGACAGGCCTAACTTGACATCCATCTTACAGGGTGGTTCCAAGGCCTGACACTATTACTGATGATATAGTGTGCCAACAGACAGGAAACTAGTATGGCTGAACTTTGAGAAGTCCAACAAGCAGCTTATTTAGACAAATGCAGATACTTACACCCAACCACTGGACTGGAGTTGGGAATGCCTGTGGTTGATTTAGGGAAAGGCTAGAAGAAACTGAGGAAAAGGTAGACCTCATAGAAGTACCAATATTCTCTACTACCTTGGACTCCTGAGATCTCTCCGACATTGATCCACTAACCAGGCAGCATACACTAGCTGTCATGAGGCCAGGACAATATTATAGCAGAGGACTGATGTTCTGGTCTCAGCAAGAGAAGATGTGCCTAACCCTTAACGGACTTGAGGCCCCATGTAGTGGGGTGTCTTGACAGAGGATTGAGGAGACAGGGGCATTCTCTTGCAGACAGGTGAGAAGAGGAATGGGATGAGGAATATAAGGGGGTTGGATTTGGCCCGGATAAGGACTGTAAAATAATAAAATTAATAAAAAATCTTTGTGTTCTTTCAATTTAAAAATTTATTCTTTTGATTCTGGATACAAATGTTGTTTACTAAGCAACCTAGTTTGGATGAAACTTACTACGTAAATCAGGCTGGATCTTAACTTCTGGGCAGTCCTTCTGACTCAGCCTCCCCAGTACTAAAATGTCATTTTAAGCATGATGAACTGAACATTCGATAACCAAAATACTTTGATAAGAATATTGCAGAAATCCTGACAGCTTCCTGCCTTGGATTCTAAAAAGAAATTGAGCATCTTTGGATTTAGTCCAGTTGTGATGAGACAGCCACTAGGCAAAAATTGCCTCTTTTTATCTACAGACAAATTACTGTCCAGAAACAGACACACTAGTGGAATAGTTGACTGATTATATCTGCCAAGAAAGAGTGATTAGACCTTAATAATTTTGCATCATTAGGTCTGTCAGATGATCCTGGGCCAGAAGGCTGAAGATTGGATACTCCAACGTTTTGTAGTATAGGACTGTCCAGCTGTTCAATGGACTCTAAATTGGCTAAGTTTTAGAAGCTGTGCTTTGTGCTTCCCATAATTTCAGTTAATTCAATCATTCTGGATTTCCAATGGGGATGAAGACTTATAGTCTCATAGCCAATCCCTATTTACTTTGAGAGAAAAGATTTGAGAGGATGCTTTTCAGCTGACATTCATTCTAAAGCCAAGAAAAAAAGTCAGGTTTAGAACTAAGTCTTTTAGTTAGGAGAGATGACAGAGGTTCTGGTTAGTCTTGTACCTTACTGATACAAATTGGTATAATTATGCTCTAATTGTATTTTGAGAGAAAAGTTTTACTTTAACAGGAAGGGTGATATGTAGGAGGAGCTAAGGTGGGAGGAGTAAGGAGAGGAAGAGGAGGAGTAAGGAGTGGAGGACGAGAAGAAGAGGAGGAGCTAGAAGATGAGAGAGAGAGAGAGAGAGAGAAAGAGAGAGAGAGAGAGAGAGAGAGAGAGGAGAACATGCAGGCAAATGTTCGTGTGTCTCCACCAGTCAGTCAAAGATAGTTGGTATATCTAGGTTGGGTATAGGATTACACTTCGGATCATATGGGAATCTTTTTATTGAGCATTACCAAAGTTATAAAGCCTTTGATTAACATTAAAAAAAAGTTACTAATAAAAAAAAGTATTAGGAGGGAGGGTGATGGAATACGTGTGACAGGAAATCAGATGAGGAAACTAGCTGGAGGAAGAAAGGGACGGGGCAGAGGGAAAGAAATCAGAACTCTAATGACACATGTATGAGGATGCTGTAATAAAATCCAATACTTTGTATGTTAAGTTAAAATACAATAAAAAAAAAGCAAGAAGGAGGAGGGGGGATAGATAGGGGGTTTCTGGGGGAGGGATAGGGAAAGGGGATGACATCTGAAATGCAAATAAATAAAATATCCAATAAAAAAGCTACTTTCAAAACAAAATAACAATGAAAAAAAAAGAAAAAAAAAGATATTGCAGAAAAACTTCCACCTGAGCAGTGTTTGATGTTTTTTCACAGAGGACAGTGCAGAGAGTTTTTATTGAATTACTGTTTTTTGTTTTTTGTTTTTTTTCGAGACAGGGGTTCTCGGTGTAGCCCTGGCTGTCCTGGAACTCACTCTGTAGACTAGGCTAGCCTCGAACTCTCGAACTCAGAAATCCATCTGCCTCTGCCTCCCAAGTGCTGGGATTAAAGGCGTGAGCCACGACCGCCCGGCTTTATTGAATTACTGAAGTGTTCTTTTTTATTTATTTATTTTATTCTCTATTTATTCACTTTACATCCTGCTCACTGACCCCACTCAGTCACACCATTCTGTAAAACTTCTCCTACCACTACTACCTCCCCTTCTCCTCTGAGTGGGTGGGAACCCCTTCAGTATCCTTCCACCCAGGCACATCAAGTCTCTGAGTGGCTGAGCACATCCTCTCCCAGCAATCCTAGCCTCCTATATTCAACCATGGATGCTGGAAAAATCTTCAAAAATATCCAACATCCCTTCATATTAAAAGTGTTAGAGAGATCAGAGATACAGGGCACCTACCTAAACATACTCAAAGCAGTATACCAAGTCAATAGCCAACATCAAACTAAATGGAGAGAAACTTAAAACAATTCCACTAAAATCAGGGACAAGACAAGGCAGCCCACTCTCTCCTTGTCTATTTAAGATAGTCCTTGACGTTCTAGCCAGAGCCATAAGATAGCTAAAACAGGAAATTAAAGAGATAGAAATTAGAATGGAAGAAGTATTGCTATTTGGTGATGATATGATAGTATAACCCCGAAAATTCTACTTGAGTTCTATTTGGCAATCTCTGGCACATTTTTTACATGCAGTATGTGTGTGTGTTGCAAGTCATTACATATGTGTGTATGCGTGAGCATGTTAATGAAAAAATTAAAATGACATTCTTCAAGCACTGCCTGTTAGTTCTGATGTGGTATCTCAAACCTACCTGGCTACATGACCAAAAGCATGCTACCTCACAAAACAGCAACAGCATATTCCACAGTCAAAAAAGTCACCTCTATCATCCTCCACTAAGTCTTCAGGCCAGCCCCAGTTTTCAAACCCATGACCTTTCTGTCAATCTTACCTGTATTTACCAATGCACCCCCGTCTCCTTCAACACATTTATAACCTCCTTCTCTGTAGACCTTCTCTTTCTGACAGCAAGTTAGACTTTACCACACTCTTTATTATTCCAGGTTCCCTGGAATATAGAGTTTCACCCATTGAAGTACAACTTGTCTTTATCTAAGTCTACTATTTAGGCCTTTCCTTAAGTCTCAGCCACGAATCTCTCTTCATTGATTACCTTTCTCAATCTCTGGTTCATTCACCAACCCTCCACTAAAAAAATGAACGAAATGATTAACTTTCTTTTCCCCTAGATCCCAGGATTCTAGCACACTCTTTACCAGGCAGCCTCTGGTTCCCTTCAAGCACAGCTACCTCCTATACTCAAGTCATTTTCCATACTAAAATATGGTCTCCGCTCAGATCCTGCCCTATTTCACACACTCAGCCATGTGGAGGAGACAGGTGTTCCTCCAGACAAAAGGAAAAGCAATAACCAATCCATCTCATATTTTAACCTGCTTCATACAGCTTTTAAACTTTCAAGAGGAGTCAGTCTACTGCAGATCCTTTGAGCCCATGTCACCAAGGGAAACAATGCACCCAACACAGCCACTTTGCTTGGCTGTCTTTTCCCATCTTTTACCTCCTCTACTTTCCAAATTTAAGTACCTCTACTTAAGGATCCTAACAACAACTGTCATTCAGAGGGTGAGAACCATTCAATACAAGACATTCTCCAAATATATCAGCTTTTTTTATCTTAAGCCCCCCCTTGTCTTTCTCTCTCTCCATAATCAAAATCATTTTTAAAAGAACAGATTTGCACTTATGAAATTTGACATCAAACAAAGCCAATCTGTCACCAGTACCCATCTAATTTTATTCTTCTGCAAGTAGTCAGCCTTTTTTTGTTATCATTTGTTAAAGATACTATCTTTTCTCCAGTTTAGCTTTTATCTTCCTTGTTTAGTTATCAAATGTTGGTAATTATGAATAGTCCTCTTTAGCCATGCTATTTTATTCCATTGATTTACATTTATATTTTTGCCACCAACATACTGTTCTGTTTGTTTGTTTGTTTGTTTTGAGTCAGGTTTTCTCTGTGTGTAGCCCTGGCTGTCCTGAAACTCACTCTGTAGACCAGTCTGGCCTCAAACTCAGAAATCCCCCTGTCTCTGCATCCCAAGTGCTGGGATTAGAGGCATGTACCACCACTGCCAGGCCAACATATTGTTCTTTATCATAGCTTGGTAAAATATACTGAAATATAAACTAATAATATCACAGAGTGATCTTTTTGATATCATATTATGAAGCTTTTTTTTCTGTGAATATTGAAGCGCTGTTTGACTGAGAATGTGTCAGATGTGTAATGTGTCAGATGTGTAAGATCTGTATTATTGTGTAATAATACAGCATTTCACAATGTGAAATTGTACGTGGTGTGCTATTTAGATGTATTAAAGATAAATTAAATTGTGAATCCTCATCTAAAGGTAAAGGAGCATGATAACACCCAAAATACATCGTGATTTGCGAAAAAGATGGCTCAGTGAGCCAGAATGCATAATGTTCTTGCAAGTTCAGTTTGCAGCTCACACATCATGTCTCTCATTCCCTAATTTAGCTTAAGCCCTAGGGAATCCAACACCATCTCGAACTCCAAGGTCACTATTGTTGTTTCCCTCTAACATAATTAAAAGTAATATAATTCCTTTTAATTATTTGCTGGTTTGGAAATTTGGGTCACAGTTACTACACCTTATAGACAATTAGTTCATAAATATTAACATTAATACTAACCAACTAGTACTATAAAAATGAAGAGTGAATTCAGAGACTGAAGAGAAATAGCTACTATATCATGTATATTCAGTAGCAGATATTTCCTGATGTACATAGAGTCCTCTCAAACTACAGTTGTTATTGGTTTGTAGTACTAAATGTTCCAGCAAAGCCTCCAGGTTTAGGATAGAGCCACAAAAGGTAACAGTCCTTGAGGTGCTGTAGGAATAATTATCTACATTCTTGCAGTGGGAAGGTGGGAGCTGAAATGGAATCCAAAAGTATAGTTTCTAGAAGCAGTTCAGTGCAAGAAGTCACATGGCTGTGAGTGAGGAAAATCAAGATTCAGACTATGCACAGATCTAACACAGAATAAAGACAGAATCAAGTACAGTTGTAATAAATCAGTTCTTCAGGTACATTGATATGTACGAGTTAGCTGATCAGACTCTGTGGAATACAGGAGGTACAGCCAGAAAACAATGCTGTATTAGTGGGCTAAAACAATACCGTCCTGTCTCTTAGCACTAACAGGTTTTTCCATGACAAGCATTTCACTAGGATTGCACAGTGCTAGTTCTATTGATCATGTGGTGATTTTTTTTACCTCTTTGTTTCTTTTCCTCATTTTAGATAGATTTACATAAGTTTATATAGGTAAATTAAATTAATAAAATTTAGCATATACAGATATTAAACTATCTCTCTGTTTCAGTCATTCCTTTTTTTTCCTTTTCTTTAAGTGAAAATTAAAACCAGTCATAAATAGGAATTTTGTGCCATCCACACAAGACACAGAAAATATTGTGCAAGAAAGAGTGGGAAGATTATATGAGCTGAAAGAAAGAAGTTATGTGTGTGAAATACCATCTCCTGGACAATACATACTACAATGACCATCTGAAGCAGCAACAAATGACTGCACTCAGCCTGTACAAGAATGGACAGTGATCATATAGGCAAGGATCAGGATCATAAGGTTGCATGAAGATCTACCTGTCACAATAGAACTGTTTCTTTTGAATAGATTAATGGAAAGTAGAATCATTTCCTTCACTTGTGTACCTACTGCTGACCCACCAGCTCCAGAGATAGCCTCAATCCTATTGTTACACAGGCAACCCTGATAAAACTAAATGAAGAAAATATAGCAAATATAATCTGGGAAAGTGGTGAGTAGATGACAAAAATAGTTGACAGAGATAGATCAAATCAAATAATGTAGGACAAAGATAAAAAACTGAATGTATTGTAGGCATGTATATAGCTATAAAAGATTTAATTTAATTTAAAAATACTAAAAAATCACTGGGTTTTCAACAACTTGTAAAGATAATAAATCATCGACTTTAAAAGAAATCATAAAATTGTATGTGAAAGACAGAAATTTAATTTTAATTTTTAACTATTTTTAGATATATCTATTCAATTTTTCTGTATACGTGTTTTATTGAATATTTGTGTATAAAATGCTTATAAGTCTGGTGCCCATGGATCTCAGAAAAGGGCATCAGATCCCAAGGAACAGGTTATATAGATGTTTATAAATCAATATGTCACTGCTACTAATACATTTGCTAACGGGATAAAAAAGGTTATCAATATCAGCAAAAGAATGAAAGTCTAGAAATGAAAGTTAGTTGATTAGATGCAATAAAGCCTAGAGTTGCTGATCATGGGAATTTACTGATGTAAGCAATCCAACTGAATAGAAACTGATACCAAGTTACCCTAAGCCCAGTATGTCATTTCTGGGCCAATCACAAAAGAAACGTTCAACTGAAGATAAAATATACAATAATAAAATGAAAAGAAAGATTCACTAACATTTGAAATGAAGCGCTATATAATACTTTTTAAAAGTAAATGCCTTTATTTACTAAGTAGCTGGCTTTTAATGAGAATTCTTTATCCAAAAATGAAAATTCAAGTAAAAATAACATAAACTAAATGTCATAATAATAATAGCAACATAGGGTGATAGTCTAAAGCAGGTTCTGTAATTAGCTTCTGTTTATTCATTTAGACACTAATTAGTGACTGGAATGTTCTGGACATAAATTGGATGACTCTAATATACCTGATTATTGCAAAAGAACAACAACAAAACTTATTTTCACTCTCCAACATTCACTTTGTATATATCAACTTTCTTTTCGGATCCTTTTATTGAAACTAGGAAAAAATTTGAGGCATTATAGATGTGAAGTGTTTGTTGAGCGCTGTTGTATCTCCTCTATCTAAGAAAACAGGTGCTAAGGGATCTCTACAAAATTCAAATGGAAGCTTTTTAGTTTTTATTAGTTTAGACTGAAGACTAAGGACAGTTATTGCTTTCATTACACTGAATCTCCATAGGAAATATTTCAAAGGTTGTATACAAGGGAATCTATATTAATAATGTTAAACACAGTCTCAGAATAGTTTATTTATTTTGTCATGTAACATAGAATTTCACCCATGCCACAAGGTAATATTGATTGCCTTTCTCAGAGCCCTCTTCACATCCTTATTTCTCAAACTGTAGATTAGTGGGTTTAACATAGGAATCACAACTGTGTAGAAAACAGAGGCCATTTTGTCTGTGTCCATGGAGTAACTTGAGCTGGGTCGGAAATACATGAAAAGCAGAGTTCCATGAAAAATGGCCACAGCCATGAGGTGGGAGGCACATGTGGAAAATGCTTTGCGTCTGCCCTCAGCAGAGTCCATCCTGCAGATGGTAGCGATGATGTAGCAGTAGGAGAGAAGGACAGTGACAACGCTGTACCCTAACACAAAGGTACTAAATGTGAACAGCAGTATTTCATTGATGGAGGTATCTGAGCAGGAGAGGGCCAGCAAGGGTGGAATGTCACAGAAAAAGTGGTTGATGACATTTGAATTGCAGAAGGACAGTCGAAATGTAAAGGATGTGTGGATTGCTGAATCCACAAAGCCTACTGCATAGGCAACAGTCACAAGCTGGATGCAGACCTTCTTGGACATTGCAATTGTGTAGAGCAGGGGATTGCAGATGGCAACATAACGGTCATAGGCCATGACAGCTAGCATGAGACATTCTACATCTGCAAAGACCCCGAAAAAATACATTTGAAGAGCACATAAATTGTAAGAAATCTTCTTCTCTTTAGACAAGAAATCAGCCAGCATCTTGGGAGAGACTGTGGAGGAGTAGCAGATGTCACAGAAGGACAGATTGCTCAGGAAATAGTACATAGGTGTGTGAAGCCTGCTGTCCAACTTGATCAGCAGGATCATCGCTAGATTAGCAATTACAGTTAGGCTGTAAACAAGGAAGAACAATGCAAAGAGGCCTTGTTGTACATCCTGTCTGGCAGAAAGTCCTAACAAGACAAAATCAGTAAAAATAGTGAAGTTCTCAAACTTCATTTTTTGGATTTGGATCCCCTGGATTTCAGTAAAAAAAAGAAAAATTGACAGTTATAAGTTTTCTATGCTCATGGTCAGATCCTTGGCATTTGCTTTTTACAGATGAAAAATTGATAAAAAATCATCAGTGTATGAATTAGACTGTTGTTAGTTTATTTGTCTCAATGTCTGGTAGTGAGAAAATCAGATCATGTCTTGTATCTGGATAACTTTCTTTAGAATATATAGCACATACTCATCCAAATTTATCCATATGATGTAGAAACAATCATTATTTCACTGTAAGAATATTGTCCTGCCCTTTAATAGATTAGGAAGTGGATGTTTTCAGAAACACAGGCAATGTTGCTCCTTTCAGCTTATGAAGAAACTGTCATCTTCAGATAAGAATCATAATATTTGATTGATAAAAAGTCTCACTAAGTTCTCTAAAATGAATATGCATAATTATGTGTGGGTACTGAAAGTAACCATTCTTATCCCTTTGTTCTCTACACATTTAGAGCATTCCTCAATGTGACAGAGGTATTTATATGTAAATTCACATACAGAAAACTTTTCAAGTTGATTTTTGGTTTCAAAAATAGAGCTACGTTTACTATGACTTTGATCTAAGAATTGAGATCCATTGAAATAAACAGAGATTGTCAAAAGGTAGACAAAAAGATTTGTAGGTGCAGAATTCCTGAGCACAAAGACATGACTCTGTCAGAAACAGAACTCTACACTAATCATACTGCTAGCAGAGATGTTCAAATGACCTCACAGCTGAGCTATAATCAAACAGAATTTTTGTACCCTGGACACCCATATGTCTTGTGTAAACAGATGATGAGGAAACCAGCCCCTGTTCATTGTCTTAGAATCCAGATTTGTGTTTGAGCACTGAGCCTTCCTAAGTCTCTAGATGTTGTTATAATACTTTACTTTGTCTTTATTTCCTTTTGTCTTTCATGCCACCTTTTAATAAATTTATCTTTGTTTTTAAAAGTTAAGGGTTCCAACTCATTTGCTTTGGCAGGAAGCCCTGGGAGGGATACTGTTTTCTCCTGGAGTGTGCTGGTGCCCTCAAGTGGCTCTGTGGGCTGCAACCTGGCTTAGAAACAGGAAAACTCAACCTTATCCTGAAGCCAGATGAGGGAAAACAATTAGGAGCACAGTTTTCCTGGTGTCAAAGGCCAGTAGGAAGCATGCTGGTGAGTAGAGCAGCCAGTGGGCATACACATGAATCAAGAAAACTCACTGACTGCCAGAGCAGGTGGGACGGGGCAGGCATAGGTAGCGTTACTTTTACTTGAAAATTTGGCAGTTTACTGTATTCTTTGCAGTGGCATACAGATGGCTAATGCTCAACAAACACTAATTACACGACTGCATGAGTCCCAGATTTAAACACTTAATTTGGGGCTACATTATCAAGCGAGAGTAGTTATTCCATTATTATGGCCCTTGACCAATGGCTCAGACTCGGTACTCAGGATGAGCTAGTTTATTTCATCTGAGCTTTTATGCACAGCTTTATGTACAGCAAAATCACACAGACAATTGATATGCCTCTGACCTATTTATACCATCCTATTAGAGAATTTGTAGAGTTACTGTCTTGATTAATAAAGCACAAATTTAATTAAAACTTAAAAAAAGAAAGTTAATGGTTCCTGAGAAGTTTTTCCAAGTAAATTCCATGTCTCCCTGTTTCACTGTTGCACTCTAACAAACCAAACTCTGCATATATAAATGAATGCTGAGAGATATCATATGATATGTTGTACATTAACACAGAAAGGTCATATATTTAAATGTATAAGATTGAAGCATGATTAATAAAATACATGTATAGAAAATCTGAAAAATTTTATGTAGCACTCAGCCATCTAAAACTTGAACAATATGTTTTAAATATCTTTCTCAGTATACAGATCTTTAAAAATAATTATGTAATTTAATGTATTTATAATATTTAAGATACATAAAATCATATGTCTATTATTAAAGTACTAAATATAATTTTCTAATTTCCCTTTCAATCTTAATACATTTGTCCCTCCCATTATTTTCTAAAACATTATAATGCTTAGCATATAAAGCAGACATACGTCTTGTTTCATATCTGCCTTTATATATATATTTGCCGTAACTGAAAAAAACAAGAGAAAAATAAGAAGCATGTAATGTTCTTATGAAAAACCGCAAAGATGTGTGTACCTTATCCAGGACTAGAGCTGTTAGTGCATATAGTTCTGTCCACACAAAGATTCAGCATTCTCTGGAATCGTGTGAGTTATAAGCCTGTCTGCCCATCCCTGAGTGCTCAAGACTTGATCTCTTAGGAATAAGAGGACGTATTATAATAACAGGCTTTAACATTGTGATTTCAAACAATAAGAGTGATTGAAGAGCATTCCTATTATCAATGATAAAACACTCCTATGTAGCTCATTCCCCAAATTAGCATTAGCAAATCTACTTCAATTAATTTTATATTTATTACTTCTTGATCAACACTCATAATATATATTTTTAATGCTATAAAGTAGGGAACTATTACATATTCATATGCCTTAAACAGATTTGCATTCACCCCCAAAATACAGTAAATTCATGCATTTCAACAAATGCCTTCACATTTACATAGTGAAGACAGGAGACTTTATTGTCTCATTGGCTAAAGATAAGTGGTTATAAGATTTCATATTTAAATCAGTGACTATGTTTTTTCTTGTATTTAAAATATATTTTTCTCAAATAATACATCCTGATTAAAGTTTCCACTCTCTCTCTTCTCTCAGTATCTCCCATGTACCATGCCATATTGATCTAACCCATTTCTGCCTGTCATTAGGAAACAAACATATTCCAAGGGATAATAGTAAAATAAAATAAGATAAAAGAAAAGCTATAACATTGAATTGAATAAAACATACAGAAAAAAAGAGTATAAGACAAGGCACAAAAATAAAGAGACATTGCTTTTTGACATACTCAAGAATCTAATAAAAAACACCAAAGTTGAAATAAGTGATATCACTATGTAAACACTTTGCATAAAATTATGTAATGTGCTTAGAAACAAAGTGTGCTTCTTTCAGTTTATTAAAATAATTTATTCTGCTTCAGTAGTGTTTGATTGGCATATAGCAAGTTCTTTGTATCATAAAGTATTCAAATGTGTCTTTTTAAATTTAATTCGTTTATTTATTTTTGTTTTCTTTTTTTTTTTTTTTGCTCATTCATAAATCCTGCTCATGCTCACTGCCTCCCTCCTGATCACCTCCTCCTGCAATCCTTTCCTGCTCCCCTTCTCCTCTGCTAGAGTGGGAGTCCCTCTAGGTTTTCCCTCTTCCCTAGCACTTCAAGACTCTGCAAGGCTAGGTGATGCCTCCTCCAGTGATGCCAACGAAGGCAGAACAGCTTGTAGAATTTGTCTCACTGACAGCAACAGCTTTTGGGATAGCCTTGGCTCCAGTTGTTCAGGATCCAAATAAAGGTCAAATTGTACATCTGCTTCATATGAGTGGGCAGACCTAGATGTAGTCCATATTTGTTTCTTGGTTTGTAGTTTAGATTCTGAGAGTCAAAAGGGTCCAAGTTAATTGGCTTTGATACTCTTGTAGAATTACTATCCCCTCTGAGACCTGCAATCCTTCATCTTATTCTGTAAAAATGCTCAAGCTCCATACACTGTTTGGCTGTGGGTGTCTGTATCTTTCAGATTCAACTTCTGGGTGGAGGCTCTCACAGGACAACAGGCTCCTGTCTGCAAGCATAACAGCTTACCATCCACAGAGTTAGGGATTGGTGGTTGCCCATGGGATAGTTTTCAGTCCTGGTAAATGATTAGCCATTCCCCCAGTCTCTGCTCCTTTCCCCATGCCTGCATTATTTGTAGATAGGATAAATTTTAGGTTGAAAGTTTTATAGATGGGTTATTGTCTCTAGCTCTTCACTGGGATTTCTGTATGAATACAGGAGGTTGTCTTTTCAGGTTTCGTATCTGTGAGTCACAGCTAAGGTAGCCCTCTTAGGCATCTCTCTTTTCCCAGGCCATGTATCCACCTCAAGATGTCCCCACCTCATCACCCTCATCAGTTGCCGATTTCCCTTCATTTTCATTGTCATCTATCCATTTCTCCTGTCCTTCCCTACACCTGATTCTCAGTTCCGCATTCCCAATCCCATCCTCCCTCCCTCCCAGTTCCCACACTCCATCTGCCTTTTATAACTATTTTATTCCCCTTCTAAGTGAGATACAAGTTTCCTCACTTGGCCCTTCTTTCTTTTTGAGCTTCTTTGGGTCTGTAGAGTATAACATGGTACCTGGATTTTATGGCTAATATCCACATATAATTGAATACACACCATGTATGTATTTTATGGACTGATTATCTCACTCAAGATGATATTTTCAAGTTTCATGTATTTGCCTGGAAATTTCAGGAAATCTTATTTTATGTGTTTTGGTTTTTTTTTATTGGATATTTTATTTTCATTTCAGATGTTATAGGAACTACCTATCCCATCTCCCCTCCACCTGCTTCTATGAGGGTGTACCCTCACCCATGCCCCCATCCACTTCCACCTCCTCACCATCGAATCCACCACACTGGGGCATCCAGCCTTCAAGGGACCAAGGACCTCTTCTCCTATCTATGCTCAACAAGGCCAGCCTCCCCTACATATACAGCTGGTGCCATGGGTTCCTCCCTATGTGCTCCTAGGCTGATGGTTTAGACACAGGGAGCTCTGGTTGTCTGGTATTGTTGCTCTCCCCAAGAATTGCAAATATTTTCACATCATTCAGTCTTGTCTCTAACTCCTCCATTGGGAACCTCATGATCAGATCAATGGTTAGCTGTGAGCATCTACCTCTGTATATGTCAGGGTCTGGCAGACCTCTAAGGAGACATCTATATCAGGTTCCTGTCAGCATGCACTTCCTGCCATCCACATCAGTGTCTAGCTTTGGTGACTGAACATGGGATGGATACCCAGATGGAGCAGTCTCCAGGCAGCCCCTCCTTCAGTTTCTGTCCACCCTTTTGTTAGTAATCTGTTAAACTCCACCTCCACAGTCACCTGGCAACAGCCAGGTATGCTCCTCCTCACAGTTACCTGGCAACAGGCAGCTAACCCTGTCCACTATGAAAGGGGCTGCTTGGGCCCTCCTCTCTCTCTTGGCCCCTCAACCCTGCACCTGCAGGTTGCCCTCTCACCTCCCCCCTTCCTTTCCCCCTCTCTCCACGTGGTCATGGCCGGCCTCTCCTCTTCTACTCCTCTCTCTCTCCTCCTGCTCTCCCACTCTCTTAATAAACCTCCCCTCGTGGAACCGTCTAGTCTGCTGTGATCCATCCAAGCTGTGTCATGAAATTCCTTCACCTTTGTCTCTATATTTGCTCCCATGAGTATTTTGTTACTCCTTCTGAGAAGGACTGAAGCATCCACATTTTGATCTTTCTTCTTCATGAGCTTCATGTGGTCTGTGAGTTGTATCTTGTGTATTGCGAGTTTGGGGCTAATATCCAATTATCAGTGAATGAATAGCATGTGTGTTCTTTTGTAATAGGGTTACCTCACTCAGGATGATATTTTCGAGTTCCATCCATTTGCCTAAGAATTTCTCGAATTCATTGTTTGTAATAGCTGAGTAATATGCCATTGTGTAAATATGCCACATTTTCTATATCCATTCCTCAGTTGAAGGACATCTGTATTCTTTCCAGATTCTGGTTACTATAAATAAGGCTGCTGTAAATAGTGGAGCATATGTCTTAGTTATATGTTGGGGCATCTTCTAGGTATATGCTCAGGAGTGGTATAGCTGGGTCCTCAGGTAATGCTATGTCCAATTTTCTGAGGAACTGCCAGACTGATTTCAAGAGTGGTTGTATCAGCTTGCAATCTCACCAACAATGGAGAAGTGTTCCTCATTCTCCACATCCTCCACAGCATCTACTATCACCTGAGTTTTTGATCTTAGCCATTCGGACTGGTGTGAGGTGGAATCTCAACGTTGTTTTGATTTGCATTTACCTGATGACTAAGGATGTTGATCATTTCTTTAGGTGCTTCTTGGCCAATTGAATTTCCTCAGTTAATAATTCTTTGATTAGCTCTGTACCCTACTTTTTAATAGGGTTATTTGGTTGTCGGGAGTCTAATTTCTTGAGTTCTTTGTATACCTTGGATATTAGCCCTTTATCAGATGTAGGGTTGGTGAAGATCTTTTCCCAATCTGTTGGTTGCTATTTTGTCCTATTGACAGTGTCCTTTGCTTTATAGAAGCTTTGCAATTTTATGAGGTCTCATTTGTCAATTCTTGCTCTTAGAGCATAAGCCATTAGTGTTCTATTCAGAAACTTTTCCCCTGTGTACAGGTATTGGAGGTTCTTCCCCACCTTCTTTTCCATTACTTTCAGTGTATCTGGTTTTATGTGAAGGTCCTTTATCTACTTGTACTTGAGCTTTGTACAAGGAGATAAGAATGGATAGACTTGCATTCTTCTAAATACCAACCTCCATTTGAACCAGCACCTTTTACTGAAAATGCTGTCCTTTTTCCACTGATGGTTTTAGCTCCTTTGTCAATGATGAAGTGACCATAGGTGTGTAGGTTCATTTCTGTATCTTCAATTTGATTCCATTGGTCTTCCTGCCTGTCTCTGTACCAATATCGTGCAGTTTCTTTTATCACTATTGCTCTGTAGTACGGCTTGAGGTCAGGGATGGTGATTCCTCCAGAAGTTCTTTTATTGTTGAGAATAGCTCTTTCTATCCTGGGCTTTTTGTTATTCTAAATGAATTTGCAAATTGCTCTTCCTATCTCTTTCAAAAAATTGAGTTGGAATTTTGATGGATATTGTGTTGAATCTATAGATTGCTTTAGGTAAGATGGTCATTTTTACAATATTAATCCTGCCAATCCATGAGCATGGGAGATCTTTCCTTCTGAGATATTATTTGATTTTTTTCTTCAGTGACTTTAAGTTCTTGTCATGCAGGTCTTTAACTTGCTTGGTTAGATTCTCACCAAAGTGTTTTATATTATTTGTGACTATTGTGAAGGGTGTCATTTCCCTAATTTCTTTCTCAGCCTGTTTATCCTTCGAGTAGAGGAAGGCTACTGATTTGTTTGAGTTGATTTTGTATCCAGCCACTTTTCTGAAGTTGTTGAACAGGTTTATGAGTTCTCTGATGGAAGTTTTAGGGTCACTTAAGTATGTTATCATATCATCTGCAAATGGTAATATTTTGATTTCTTCCTTTCCTATTTGTATTCCCTTGACTTCCTTCTGTTGTCTAGTTGCTCTGGCTAGGGCTTCCAGTACTCTATTGAATAGGTAGGGTGAGAGTAAGCAACCTTGCATAGTCCCTGATCTTAGTGGGATGGCTTCAAGTTTCTCTCCATTTAGTTTGATGTTGGAAACTGGCTTGCTGTGTATCGTTTTCACTATGTTTAGGTATGGGCCTTGAATTCCTGATCTTTCCAAGACTTTTGCCATGAAGGGTTGTTGAATTTTCTCAAATGATTTCTCAGCATCTAGTGAAATGATCATGAGGTTTTTTTCCTTTGTATTTGTTTATACAGTGGATTACATTGATGGATTTCTGAATACTGAACCATCCTGCATTGCTGGGATAAAGCCTACTTGTTCTTGGATTCGGTTTGCTAGAATTATATTGAGTATTTTTGCATGACTATTCAGAAGGAAGATTGGTCTGAAGTTTTCTTTCTTTGTTGTGTCTTTGTGGATTAGATATGAGCATAATTGTGGCTTATTAGAACGACTTGGGTAGTGTTCCTTCTGTTTCTATTTTGTGGAATAGTTTGAAGAGAATTGGTATTAGGTCTTCCTTGAAGATCTGATAGAATTCTGCACTAAAACCATCTGATCCTGGGCTTCTTTTGATGAGGAGACTTTTAATGACTGCTGTTATTTCTTTAGGGGTTATGGGACAGTTTAGATGATTTATCCACTCCTGATTTAACTTTGGTACCTGATATCTGTCTAGAAAATTGTCGATTTCATCCAGATTTCCCAGTTTTGTCAGGTATAGGCTTTTGTAGTAGAATCTGATCATTTTTTTTGAATTTCTGTTGTTATGTCTCTCTTTTCAGTTCTGATTATATTAATTTGTATTTTTTCTCTGTGGCCTCTGGTTAGTCTGGCTAAGGGTTTATCTATCTTGTTGATTTTCTCAAAGAACCAGCTCCTGGTTTTGTTAATACTTTGTCTAGTGTTTGTTTGTTTGTTTGTTTTATTTTGTTTTGTTTTTGTTTCTACTTGGTTAATATCGGTCCTGAATTTGATTATTTCCTGCTGTCTAAGACTCTTGGGTTTATTTGTTTCTTTTTGTTCTAGAGCTTTTAGCTGTGCTGTCAAGTTGCTATCTCTATTTTCTTTTTGTAGGCACTTAGAGCTATGAGTTTTCCTCATAGCACTCCTTTCATTGTGTCCCATAAGTTTTAGTATGACAAGCCTTCATTTTCATTAAATTCTACGAAGTCTTTAATTTTTTTTTTTTTAGTTCTTCCTTGACCAAGTCATCGTTGATTAGAGTGTTGTTCAGTTTCCATGTGTATTTGGGCTTTTAATTGTTTTTGTTATTATTGAAAACCAGCCTTATTTTGTGATGATCTGATAGGATGCAAGGGATTATTTCAAACTTTTTGTATCTTTTGAGGCCTGTTTTGTGACCAGGTATATGGTTTGTTTTGGAGAAGATACTATGAGGTACTGAGAAAAAGGCATTTTCTTTTGTTTTAGAATGAAATGTTCTGTTTTATGACCAGTTATATGGTCAATTTTGGAGAAAGCAAAATGTGGTGCTGAGAAAAAGACATCTTCTTTTGTTTTAGGATTAAATGTTCTATAGATATTTGTTAAATCCATTTGGTTCATAGCTTCTGTTAATACGACTTTGTCTCTGTTTAGTTTCTGTTTCCATGATCTGTCCATTGCTGAGAATGGGGTGTTGAAATCTCCCACAATTATTGTGTGAGGTACAATGTGTGCTCAGAGCTTTAGTAAAGTTTCTCTTATGAATGTGGGTGCCCTTGCATTTGAAGCATAGATGTTCAGAATTGAGGGTTCATCTTTGTAGGTTTTTCATTTGACGAGAATGAAGTGAGCTTCTTTATCTTTTTTTGATCACTTTTGGTTGAAAGTTGATTTTGTTCAATATTAGAATGGCTCCTCCAACTTTTTTCTTTGGACCATTTGCTTGTAATATTGTTTTCCATCCTATGCTGAGGTAGTGTCTGTCTTTGTCACCGAGGTGTGTTTCCTGTATGCAGCAACCTTCTGGGTCCTGTTTATGTATTCTGTCTGTTAGTATACGTCTTTTTATTGGGGAATTGAGTTCATTGATGTCAAGTGATATTAAGGAATAATGATTTTTGCTTCCTGTTGTGTTTGTTATTAGAGTTGCAATTATGTTTGGATTTGTTGGAAAATTACTTTCTTGCTTTTTCTAGGTTGTAGCTTCTCTCCTTGTGTTGGAGTTTTCCATCTATTATCCTTTGTAGGACTAGATTTGTGGGAAGATATTGTGTAAATTTGGTTTTGTCATGGAATGTCTTGGTTTCTTCATCTATAGTGATTGAGAGTTTTGCTAGGTATAGTAGTCTGGGCTGGCATTTGTGTTCTCTTGGAGTCTGTAGTATATTGGTCAAGAATTTTCTGGCTTTTATAGTCTCTGGTGAGAAGTCTGGTGTAATTCTGATAGGTCTGTCTTTATATATTACTTGACCTTTTTCCCTTACTGCTTTTAAAATTCTTTCTTTGTTTTGTGTCTTTGATAGTTTGATTATTATATGAAGGGAGTAATTTCTTTTCTGGTCTAGTCTATTTGGAGTTCTGTAGGCTTCTTGTATGTTCATGGACATGTCTTTCTTTAGATTAGGAAAGTTTTCCTCTATAATTTTATTGAAGATATTTACTGGCCCTTTAAGTTGGAAGTCTTCACTCTATTCTATACCTATTATCCTTAGGTTTCATCTTCTCATTGTGTCCGGGATTTCCTGGATGTTTTGTTTTAGTCGCATTTTTGCATTTTGCATTTTCTTTGACAGTTGTGTCAATGTTTTCCATGGTATCTTCTGCACATGAGATTCCCTCTTCTATCTCTTGTGTTCTGTTGGTGATGCTTTTGTCTATGACTCCTGATCTCTTTCCTAGGATTTTATCTTCAGGATAGTTTCCCTTTTAGATTTCTTTATTATTTCTACTTCCATTTTTAGATCATGGATGGTTTTGTTTAATTCTTTCACCTCTTTGGTTGTGTTTTCTTGAAATTCTTTAAGGGATTTTTGTGTTTCCTCTTTAAGGGCTTCTACCTGTTTACCTGTGTTCTCCAGTATTTCTTTAAAGGGGTTGTTTGTGTCTTTCTTAAAGTCCTCTATCATCCTCATGAGAAGTGATATTAAATCTGAATCCTGTTTTTTCCAGTGTGATGGGGTGTCCAGAACTTGCTATATTAGGAGAAGTGGGTTCTGATGATGCCAGATAATTTTGGTTTCTGTTGCCTGTGTTCTTGTGCTTGCCTTTCACCATCTGGTTAACTCTAGTGCTACCTGTACTAACTGTCTCTGACTGGAGCCTGTCTTTCTAGTTATCTTGCTTGTGTCAGAACTCCACAGAGTCCAGTTGTCTGTGTGATCCTGTGATCCTGAGCTCCTTCATGGAGGAGCTCCTGGGACTCAGGCTTCCTCTGAGATTCTGAAATCCTGCTGCTCTGCATGCAGTGGTTTTTCAGTTGCTCTGATTACAATGGTTCCTCAGCTGCTCCAGGTGCTGTGGTTTCACCACTGCTGCTCTAGAAAGGTTCAGGATATGGTGTCTTCACAGGAGCAGACCTGCTACGTGTCTGTCCCAGTTAAAAGGCCACAATATTGTTTGAATCATGGTTCTTATCATATCAACAGTTACTAAGCCAGCTGAGTCAGTCAACAGGTTCTCCAGGGCAGAAGCGAGGATTAGAAAGAAAAATGACAATTAGACAACAATGTAGTATGACCTCAGCCAGTTCTGAGGCTGAGGTGGGTTTATTTTTTCCCAATCTAGTTCTATAGTATTTTAATTACATGTAGATAATAAGGCCAGTTCTAGGTTAAATAACAAGCAAGACAATAAACATAAATAGTCAAGGAACAAACAAAACAATAAACAAAGTCCTGAGGTCACTCTTTCTAGGCTCTTATGAGGATAACCAAGATATTAGAGCCTATTTCTCCATCGTAGTTCAAAATCAAATTCTTGCCAGAAAGCCTACTTATTTGCTCTAGTCCCAAATTGATTCCTGCCTAAGCCTACTTCCTTGACCATGCCCAATGTCAAATTCCTGCTTGAAGTCTACTTCCTTATCCTGGTCCAATGTCAAATTCCTGCCAAGTGACCCTAAAAACTCTCCACACAACAGAAAGCAAACACAAACAGCAGACAATGGGTATTCGATGAAGGGAATGCTTAAAAACATATATGTACTCATGTACTTAGTTTGGATTAGAAATTGTAAGACCTCGACCCTTGGTCAGTGGTATTTGCTTTGAGTAAGTACATTGTAAGGATTTTCTGAGAATTTTTTTACTGAAGAATGTTCCTGTGGGTGGCGAATGGAACTTGGCCTAGCCTTGACCCCAGATGGGATGGTGGTGGTGGGGGGGAAGCTGTAAGGAGGGTGTAGGACTGAAAAAAGCCCTTAGGGTTCCTCTAAATGACTCCTCAAAAAACTCAGTTTAAACCCAAGAACTCTAGGTTTGTTGTTTTGTTTATGTAGTATTGATCGTATTACTAAGTTATTCTAAAAATAATACTAAAAATGAAATTATAATAAAAAATAAATCATGTTTCTTAGCTGCATGCATAAGAAAATCTTATTTGGATGTTTGTAGTTTCTTTAGTGATGGCTAAAGTATAAGTACAGTACATGCTTGTTTACAGGTGAAGCTTTTTGTATGCTCTGTAGTGCTATTAAAGAAAATAAATGCTATTAAAATGTAAGTATGAGACCCCATTTCCTAGGGTCTAAATGCCAACTTTTTCTGATTTTTCAGAGGCCATACCAGCATCAGAATCTACATGTAAGACACCTACCTATGTGCTATGCCTGCCAAATTCTCTTAAACCACAGCCAATATCTCTCAACTGAACCCTATCCCTTGAGCTCCATATTCTGGCCTATTACCCTACCTGCATTCCCAGATGCCAGAATGGCACCAGGGAGCCCAGATAAGACATTGGTCTATGCCTGTCAGCACCCTATAAAGCAAATCCAGAAACTGTAAACTGCACTCCATTATCTAGGTTCAATATTCTAGCCTTCATCTTGGTCTGCCTTCCCGAAGGCCAAGCTGCCACCAGGTGTCACAGGCTGTCCCAGTTCTAGGAACCCCAGAAGCAATGTTTCCACCCAAAACATGATATGTTATAGGTCCACAAAAACCATAGGGGAGACTCCCTTCTGGACCTGAAGACTTGATGATTATCAGAAACCCAGGCTACTCAGGCCAGAAGTCAGGAGAGAAAATACAAAATCTGGGAAAAATCATGCAGAAGTTTTTTTTTTTTTTAATAAAGTTATTCAGAAATCAGAACTAAAATGTACAGTAGCCCTCAAACCCAGATGACTATGATCAAACACACTTCTTCTGTGTGATGCGGTGATAATTGAAAATACAAAAATCTATCAATATGATGCACAATATAAAAAAATAGTGAGAGAAAAAATCACACAAACATTTCATTAGGTTCTGAAAAACCTCTTGTCAAAATTCACCACCTAGTAATGATACATTTCTTTGGAGAAATCAGTGATACAAGGCACATGGGTAAGCATAAAGCAATATACAACAAACTGATAGCCAACTTCAAAATAAATGGAGGAAAAACTCAAAGCAATTCCATTAAAATCAGAAACAAGCCAAGACAAAGCTGTCCACTGTTTACATAGCTATTCAATAAAGAACTTTAAGTTTTAGCTAGACAAATAAGAAACCTAAAGGAAAAGAAGTCAAAGTATTATTTTTTGCAGATAATATAATAGTATACATAAGTGATCCCTAAAATTCAAACACAGATTTCTACAGTGGATGAACACCTGCAGTGAAGTGACTGGATACAACATTAACTCAAAAAAAAAAAATCATTTTGTGGAATAGTTTGAAGAGAATTGGTATTAGGTCTTCCTTGAAGGTCTGATAAAATTCAGCACTAAAACCATCTGATCCTGGGCTTTTTTTAGTGGGGAGACTTTTAATGACTGCTGCTATTTCCCTAGGGGTTATGGGATTATTTAGATGGTTTATCTGCTCCTGGTTTAACTTTGGGACCTGGTATCTGTCTAGGAAATTGTCCATTTCTTCCAGGTTTTCCAGTTTTGTTGAGTATAGGCCTTTGTAGTAGGATCTGATGATTTTTTGAATTTCTTCAGTTTCTGTTGTTATGTCTCCCTTTTCAGTTCTGATTTTATTAATTTGGATACTGTCTCTGTGCCCTCTGGTTAATCTGGCTAACGGTTTATCTATCTTATTGATTTTCTCAAAGAACCAACTCCTGGTTTTATTGATATTTTGTATTGTTCTTTCTGTTTCTATTTCATTGATTTCAGCCCTGAGTTTGATTATTTCCTGCCTTCTACTCCTCCTGGGTTTATTTGGTTCCTTTTGTTCTAGAGCTTTTAGTTGTGCAGTCAACTTGTTAGTGTGTGCTCTTTCCAGTTTCTTTTTGTAGGCACTTAGAGCTATAAGTTCTCCTCTTAGCACTGCCTTCATGGAGTCCCACAAGTTTTGGTATGATGTGTCCTCATTTTCATTGAATTCTAAAAAGTTTTTAATTTCTTTCTTAAAAACTATTCCACAAAATAGAAACAGAAGGAACACTACCCAATTCGTTCTATGAAGCTAAAATTACACTCATACCCAAACCCCACAAAGACCTGACAAAGAAAGAGAACTTCAGACCAATCTCTCTTATGAACATCGATGCAAAAATACTCAATAAAATTCTAGCAAACCGAATCCAAGAACACATCAAAACAATCATCCATCATGATCAAGTAGGTTTTATCCCAGGAATGCAGGGATGGTTCAATATTCGGAAATCCATCAATGTAATCCACTATATAAACAAACTCAAAGAAAAAAACCACATGATCATCTCACTAGATGCTGAGAAAGCATTTGATAAAATTCAACATCCCTTCATGATAAAAGTCTTGCAAAGATCAGGAATTCAAGGCCCATACCTAAACATAGTAAAAGCAATTTACAGCAAACCAGTAGCCAACATCAAGCTAAATGGAGAGAAACTTGAAGCAATCCCACTAAGATCAGGGACTAGACAAGGCTGCCCACTCTCCCCCTACCTATTCAATATAGTACTGGAAGTCCTAGCCAGAGCAGTTAGACAACAAAAAGAAGTCAAGGGGATACAAATAGGAAAGGAAGAAGTCCAAATATCGCTATTTGCAGATGATATGATAGTATACTTAAGTGACCCCCAAAGTTCCACCAGAGAACTCCTAAACCTGATAAACAACTTCAGCAAAGTGGCTGGTTATAAAATCAACTCAAACAAATCAGTAGCCTTCCTCTACATGAAAGATAAACAGACTGAAAAAGAAATTAGGAAAATGACACCCTTCACAATAGTTGCAAATAATATAAAATACCTTGGTGTGAATCTAACCAAGCAAGTGAAAGACCTGTATGACAAGAACTTCAAGTCTCTGAAGAAAGAAATGGAAGAAGATCTCAGAAGAAGGAAAGATCTCCCATGCTCATGGATTGGCAGGATTAATATAATAAAAATGGCCATCTTGCCAAAAGCAATCTACAGATTCAATGCAATCCCCATTAAAATCCCAACTCAATTCTTCACAGTTTTAGAAAAGGAAATTCTCAAATTCATATGGAATAACAAAAAACCCAGGATAGTGAAAACTATTCTAAACAATAAAAGAACCTCTGGAGGAATCACCATTCCTGACCTCAAGCTGTACTACAGAGCAATAGTGATAAAAACTACCTGGTATTGGTACAGAGACAGGCAGGAAGATCAATGGAATAGAATTGAAGACCCAGAAATGAACACACACTCCTATGGTCACTTGATCTTTGACAAAGGAGCTAAAACTGTCCAGTGGAAAAAGAACAGCATTTTCAACAAATGGTGCTGGTTCAACTGGAGGACAACATGTAGAAGAATGAAAATTGATCCATTCTTATCTCCTTGTACAAAGCTCAAGTCTAAGTGGATAAAGAACCTCCATATAAAACCAGATACACTGAAACTAATAGAAGAGAAGGTGGAGAAGACCTCGAATATTGAGCACAGGGGAAAAGTTCCTGAACAGAACACCAATGGCATATGCTCTAAGATCAAGAATTGACAAATGGGACTTCATAAAATTGCAAAGTTTCTGTAAGGCAAAGGACACTGTCAATAGGACAAAACGACAACCAACAAATTGGGAAAAGATCTTTACCAATCCTACATCTGATAGAGGGCTAATATCCAATATATACAAAGAACTCAAGAAAGTAGACACCAGACAACCAAATTACCCTATTAAAAAATGTTGTATAGAGCTTAACAAAGAATTTTCCATGGAAGAAACTCGAATGGCCGAGAAGCACCTAAAGAAATGTTCAATGTCCTTAGTCATCAGGGAAATGCAAATCAAAACAACTCTGAGATTCCATTTCACACCAGTCAGAATGGCTAAGATTAAGAACTCAGGTGATAGTAGATGCTGGTGAGGGTGTGGAGAAAGAGGAACACTCCTCCATTGTTGGTGGGACTGCAAGATGGTGCAACCACTTTGGAAATCAGTGTGGCAGTTCCTCAGAAAATTGGACATAGCATTACCCGAGGATCCAGCTATACCACTCCTAGGCATATACCCAGAAGATGCTCGAACATATAACAAGGACATATGCTCAACTATGTTCTTAGCAGCCTTATTTATAATAGCCAGGAGCTGGAAAGAACCCAGATGTCCTTCAACTGAGGAATGGATTCAAAAAATGTGGTATATTTACACAATGGAGTATTACTCAGCTATTAAAAACAATGAATTCGAGAGGTTCCTAGGTAAATGGATGGAACTAGAAATTATCATCCTGAGTGAAGTAAGCCAATCACAAAAGAACACACATGGTATTCACTCACTGATTATTGGATATTAGCCCAGAACCTTGAAATGCCCAAGATGCAACTCACAGGCCACATGAAGCTCATAAAAAAGGAAGTCCAAGTGGGGGTGATTCAGTTCTTCTTAGAAGGAGCAACAAAATACTCAAGGGAGCAAACATGGAGACAATGTGAGGGACAGAAACTGAAGGAGGGGCCATTTGAAGACCTTTCCACCTGAGTATCCACCCCATATGCAGTCACCAAAGGTAGATGCTGATGTGGAAGTCAGGAAGTACATGCCGATAAGGGCCTGATATGGATGTCTCCTCAGAGGCCTTCAAGAGTCTGACATATTCAGAGGCAGATGCTCACAACTAGCCATTGAACTGATCATGAGGTTCTCAATGGAGGAGTTAGAGTGAGGACTGAAGGAGCTGAAAGGGTTTGTGGCACCATGAGGAGAGCAACAATACCAACCAACCACAGCTCCCAGGGTCCTAACCACCAGCCTGGGAGCACTTATGGAGGGATCCAGGGCTTCAGCTGAATATGTAAGAGTAGAGGGCCCTGCCGGGCACAGGTGGAAGATGAGATCCTTGACCTCATGAAGGCTGGACGCCCCAGGGGGTGGGAATTTTGAGGGTGGGGAAGTGGGAGTGGGAGGGGTAGGTGGGGGTTACATCCACAGAGAAGAAGGTGGAGGGGTAAGGGGATTGGGGGTTCCCGGGTGGGTGGCGGATGGGGTAAGGGGATAACATATGAAATGTAAATAAAATATCCAATAAAAAAAAAAGAAAATGAAAAAGAAATCAGTAGTCCTATTATATAGAAATGATAAACAGGCTGATGGAAAAAATCAGGGAAACAGTACCCTTGACAATATCTGTAAATAATATAAATTATCCTGGTGTAACTCTAACAAATCAAATAAAAGACCTCTGTAAAAAGAAGTTCAAGTTTTTAAAGAAAGAAATTAAAGAAGATATTAGAAGATGGAAGATCTCCGGTGGTTATAGTTTGGTAGGCTGAACTTAATAAAAGTAGACACCTTACCAAAAGAACCTTAGAGATTCAATGAAATTCTATCAAAATTCCAACACAGGCTTTTACAGATGTTGAAAGAAAAATACTTAACTTCATATGGAAATCAAAAAACTCAGAATATCCAAAACAATCATATAATTATGTCTCCTCATATGCAATTATGTCTCCTAAAGATATCTCATCCATGGTTTAGGATACACTACAGAGCAGTAGTAATGAAAATGACATGATACTGACATAAAAACAGTCAGGTTGATCAATGGAATAGAATCAAAGACCAAGAAGTAAATCTACCACAAACATGAGTCATGATTTTTGACAAAGAAGTCAAAATTATACAATGGGGGGATGGGGACGCATCCTCAAATAAACTGTGCTGATCTAACAGGATGTCTGTAAGTAGAAGAATGAAAATAGATCCATATCTATTGTACTGCATAATACTCACGTCCAAGTGGTACAAGACCTCATTTCATCTTAAAACCAGACACATAAAACCTGGTAGAAGAAAGTGGCGAAGAAATAGCCTTGGCATAAGAGACAACATTCTGAATAGTATATTAATTTCTCAGGTACTGAGATCAATAATTAATAAGTAAATAAGACCTCTTGAAATTGAAAAGCTTCTGCAAACAGCACAATAAAAAAGACAAAACAACAGAATGGGGAAAAAATCTTCAATAATCTCATATCTGACAGAGTGCTGATGTTGAGAAATGGCATGAGGAGACTGTTCCCAGTTTGCTAACTTCTACACAATGAAGGATTTCTATTAATCTTAGCATACTACGATGAGGCATACTTCCTCAAGCAGAGAATCTTGGTATTCTGTCAAGCAGGATGCAAACCTGAGGAAGTGGCCTTGCTGATCCTTTTCTCAAGAGAAAGTAACTTTGTTATTTTGTATAATTTTGTATAATTAAGCAATGTATCTAATAGTTGGACTGCAGACAGATTTCTAAGTCTCCGAGGTTTGGGTCACCTCGAACAAAGATAAGCTGTTGGTAGGGAAACAGTACTTGGTAAAAACTGGAAACTCTGGTAAATCTTTATTCTGCTTTGCCTTTAAAAGAAGCTGGAGCTGGGCGGTGGTGGCGCATGCCTTTAATCCCAGCACTTGGGAGGCTGAGGCAGGCAGATTTCTGAGTTCGAGGCCAGCCTGGTATACAGAGTGAGTTCCAGGACAGCCAGGGCTATACAGAGAAACCCTGTCTCAAAAAAACCAATAAATAAAACTAAAAATAAATAAAATAAATAAAAGAAGCTGGAAACTTTGAGTAAACTGTGCATTTTCTGATACAGTGATAGTATTTACTCACTTATAAGTTGATAATAACCATATTAGCCATAAAGTAAAGAATAAGTATGCTACAATCCACAGACTAAACAAAGTTAAGTAACAAGAACACTCAAAGGGATTTCATAAATATCATTTTGATGGAGAAAGAGAAAAGACATTATAGGTGGTGAAGTATAAATGTAAATGTCACATTTATTTTCTTCTCATAAAAAGTGAGTTGAGATCCCTATCCCAGCTGTATAAATATATAGCTTGAGCTGAGCCAGGGCATTTCTTCTCTGTTCTAACTATCCTTAGTCCTAGGCAAGAAAACGTCTATTTAACCTTTATTCAATCTAATATTCTACCAGCCTGGATCTTGACGATTTCAGCTTCAAGCCTGCATCCACTCACATAGGCCTAGAATGTTTCAGCCTCTGCAACATCCTGTTGAATAAACTCACTGTTTCTAGCTTTTTTGTTTTTTCGAGACAGGGTTTCTCTGTGTATCCCTGGCTGTCCTGGAACTCACTTTGTAGACCAAGCTAGCCTTGAACTCAGAAATCTGCCTGCCTCTGCCTGGCTGGGATTAAAGGTGTGCACCACCACTGCCTGGCTTTTTATTGAATTCTTATTGTCTGGTTTAACTCATCTGTTCAGGTTTAAATGCCTCTCAAAGCTAACTGATACAAACTGGCTTTTCTTGGCCAGACTGAATTGTTCTGCTTTAAAAAACAGCCTTTGAACTTAGGAACAATCCTGTTCTGAACTTATCTTCTATGCTTCACAGTGAATGGAGCTCAACTGCACTCAACTGCTCTCAATTTAACTGAACTGAGCTGAACTGAACTGCTGCCAATTCCTATCTGTGGAAATGAATTGAACTCTCCCTCACTGCTCTTTGTCCTCCCTTTCTGGTCTGTTCACAAGTAAGTCAGAAGTATCCTATATCTTACTCATTCTGTCAAATAATTCACTGATTTTTTTTCTGCCACTCCATTAGATGTCATTGTTTGTGATTAAAGTTGTATACTAAAGGCTTGACTGCCAAAGGGATCAAGAATGTGTAGTAAGGGTGTGTCTGCATTCCAGCCACACAGATTAAAGTTGTGTGGATGTTATCACTTCATAGAACAACCTTGTTACCGAACTTAAATTCCTCTGCAAGTAGTGTAGGTAGGGATGGGTAGGGTAGTGTGTGGATAGGAACAAGAAGGATCAAGTGTGAGGAGGAAGAAGGGAGAGTATACTGGGAGGGGCAACACGAATGGGTATGGATGGAATCTCAGGGACGACTTAGAAAGAAAGAACAATGGAAATGCCCAAAAAAATTATGAGAGTGACTTTAGCTAACATTATTTTAGTAATGGGATAGATGAGGCATGATCCAGCCATCTCCTGTAAACAGGCAAGACTTCCAATGAAGGGATTGGTATACCAACCAAGCCAGAAATCTTTTGAGCTACAATTTGTCCTGCCTACAAGATGTTCAAGGGTAAAATTAGAAAAAAAAATGTTGGGAGTTGCCAACCATTGTCTAGTCCAGCTTGAAACTCTTTCCAGGAGTTGGAGCCCAACCCAGACACTGTTTATAATATTCTGATCTATTTGCAGACAGGAGTCTAGTATAACCTCCATCAGAAAAACTCTAATGATCAACTGATGACAACAGATGCAGAGATCCACAGGCAAACATTAGCCACAACTTGGCAAATCCTGCAGAAGAGGGGAAGAAAGGATTATAGGAGCTAGACAGGGGTCATGGACCCAACAAGAATACATATAGGGTCAAGTAAGTTCATCCTATACGGGCTTACAGTGACTGAACTGTCAAACAGTGAGCACGCATAGGACTGTCCTACTGTTTCTATATATGTGTAACAGTTTTATAGCTTGGTCTTCATGTGAGGACTTCTAACAGCAGTAGCTGACTCTGATCCTGTTGCCTGACATAGGAGCTTTTACCCCTACTGGACTCCTGCATGTAGCCTCAATAGGAAAAGATTTGTCTAGTCTTTATTATTTATTTATTTATTTATTTATTTATTTATTTATTTATTTATTCAATGTGTATGAGTACACTGTCACTGTCTTTAGACACACGAGAAGAAGGCATCGGATCCCATTACAGATGGTTATGAGCCACTATGTGGTTGGTGGGAACTGAATTCAGGACCTCTGGAAGAACAGTCAATGCTCTTTAACCACTGAGCCATTTTTCTAGCCTGGTTTGTCTAATCTTAATGCAATTTGGTATGTGTATTATTCAGGGTTCTCTAGACTCACAGAACTTATGGATAGTCTCTATATTGTAAGGGAATTTGTTATGATGACTTACAGTCTGTAGTCTAACTCTCCAACAATGGTCAGCTGTGAAGGGGAAGTCCAAGGACCTAATAGTTGCTCAGTTCTACAAGGCTAGTAGATGCCAACAAATGTGGTGGCAGGTAAATGCATGCAGACAAAGAAGAGTAAATCTTCCCTTTTCCAAAGTCCTTATATAGGTCTCCAGCAGAAGATATGGCCTAGATTAAAGATGTGTACCATCATACCTGGGTCTTGGGACTTGTTTTGTCCCAGGGTGACCTTGCACTCAGTGATCTTCTTGCCTTAGTCTTCTTTGATTTATAGTCACTATGCCTCAAGATTTTATCTGGATCATAAGTGAACCTTCCAATTCTGGATTGTAGTTTATTGCAGATATAGTCACATTGACAACCAGGAATATCCATTATAGTATACCAAGGCTGGGTGATATCCATGGAATGTCATCCCTTTTCTGAAGAGAAAGGGAGGAGGAGTAGATAAGAATGATGGGGTGAAAAGATTAGGGGAAAAGAAGGAGGAAGAAACTGTGAGTAAATGAATTGATTGATGATTAATTAATTAAACTTTTAAAAAAGATATGTATGTGCAAACAGTTACGGAAATAAATACTAAGGGAATTGGCAAGTAGTTTTACAATGCATATTGATAACGTTTCTGTTTAGGTATAAAATACATTAAATTGATGGTTGACACAGAATTTTAAATGAAACCATGTGTATTTTAATAAAAACAACCAATATCACATGTGCATTTACATGCATTGACAATTGAAGTTTGAAAGAGGATAAGATCATCAATGTATGTTTTATCTACGCTAGCATCAGTTATCTTCTTAATCTTGCTTTATTTTACAAATAGAGTGGACCAGATATTTGGCTAAACAGGGGAAAGTGTTCAACACAATCATACATGAACATAAACCCACCCACACAAATACATGCATCCCTCCCACAGTCATATTTTTGCGAATTTCTGATATTTCTTTCAATGTATAGTTTTCTTTACAATAACAAATTGAAAACAAAAATCATAATGGGCTAAAGGAGTTGATTACTTCAGTTTCATTTTATTTTTTTCATTTAATTTATATATTCTTTTGCTTAATTTCTTGAGTGGAAGAACAAAAATTTTCCTAAATTAGAGTGTAGCATTGGAAAGGAATATATCCCCAGGGTAGTGATCATTTCCTATTTAAACAGCACTTGAGTTTGACAGTACATTAAATGCTTGAAAATGTTCTGCCTGTTAAAGCTAAAAGGATTATATAAGCCTTAAAAACCCAAACTTACTAAACACTGTCTTTTACAAATTAATAGAGGGAGGTAAGACTAAGATTTAACTTAACATAAGCTCAAACTAATTTTGACTTATATCATATATACCTAGAACTTGTCTTTTCTTTTTAAATATCCATTGAAAGGGAATTGAACAATTGAAAAGAATCTTGTATCTAGCGTTTTTCATTTCAAATATTGTTTTATTTTTTCAATGTTACTTTTTATGATATAGATCAAAGAAGAACAAGATGAAAAGTATATTTTCTATAAAAAGCCAATATATAAAGAAAATATCCATATGGGCACTATCTTATGTGTTAACTTGTATCAACAAGCTTATTTTATTCATTTAAAGGTATCATTTTTCTTTTATTAACCATTTCAGTTCTTTACATATTTATGTGCTTTAGGAATAAGTTGGAGATCATAGCCATTAAAATATACATTTTAAGATAGTCAAGAATGCACATCATTGAAACATATCTGCAATCTACTGTATTCAAAGGTATAACTAGTGTTTAAGAATTAAATCTGGTAAGTTAATGTGGAAATATTATACAATTATTAGCATGTTTATCTGTGTTTTAGATATTTTGTCAAAATACAAACTTTTCTGAATTCATGTGATCATATAAGACTTTCAGCCTTTGTCTCTTCTTTTTGCAAATTTGATCAGAGAAGTATAAGCCCTGTGTACACTTCAATGTTAAATGCATTACTTAAAATCAGAGTAACTGTAAGAAAGCCAATCATTCATTTAAAGAAGACAGATAAATAAGCATAAAGTACTAGAATAAAAATAAATGCCTGTATTAAAAAAATTCTAGTGGCTTCCTTAGTTTGAGAATTAATTGTATTTTCTAAAAATTTTCAACAAACAGAAACAACAATAGAGGCAAACATCTTAGATATACATAAGTAGAAACATGTAATCTGAAAAACAGATTAATTATAAAAATATTGATAAGCAGACAGTACTTATGTAGCTTAAAAGAAGAAAATTAATTTTCCAGGGTCTACTCTCAAACCCCACAAAATACACAACATTTAGTGTATTAGAAAATATATAGGACAATTTTTTATGCTTTTTAGGAACAAATCTTTACTTTTAAAAAAGATTTGGTGCATATACAAGGCATATAATTTTTCCTGAAGGGTAATGGAAATGCTGAAAGAATGTTAACATTACTTTATACACAATAAAATGAATCCAAGGAAAAGAAAATTCTTGTCACTTTTCTTCGGATCTTCCCTACAGATGAAATTCACAGAAATCAGGGCAGAGGACAATGCTTCCACAGTGACACACTTTCTCCTCCTGGGATTTTCAGACCTTCCCAACTTACAAGGGATTCTGTTTGGGATGTTCTCCATAATTTACTTAATCATCTTGATTGGAAATAGTTTCATAATTGTGATAATTAGAACTGATCCTTCATTACAAAAGCCCATGTATTTTTTCCTGGCAAATTTTTCTTCTCTGGAAATCTGTTATGTATCAGTCACTCTACCTAGGATTTTGTTCAACATTGCTGCTCAAGAAAGAATCATCTCTGTCCTCAGCTGTGCCACACAAATGTGTTTCTTCCTTCTGCTGGGAGCTACTGAGTGCTTCCTGCTGGCTGTGATGTCCTATGACCGCTATGTGGCCATCTGTAACCCTCTGCACTATCCTCTGGTCATGAACCCAACAAAGTGCACTCAGCTGGCAGTGGGCTCTTGGCTTGGAGGCATCCCAGTCCAGATTGGACAAACCTGTCAGATATTCTCTCTACATTTTTGCAATTCTAACGAAATCAACCACTTCTTCTGTGACATACCTCCCATTATCAAGCTGGCCTGTGGAGACACATCTATTAATGAGCTGTCTGTCTACTTAGTGGCTATCTTGTTTGCTGCAGTCCCTTTTATGTTGATACTTGCTTCTTACAGCAAAATCATTGCCACTATTCTGAAGTTGCCAACAGCCATAGGACGAGCAAAGGCCTTCTCAACATGTTCTTCCCATTTGCTTGTGGTGTTTTTGTTTTTTGGATCAGCCACTGTTACCTACTTGAGGCCAAAGTCCACCCATTCTTCAGGAACTGACAGAATGTTCTCTCTGTTTTACACCATTGTGACTCCCATGTTAAATCCACTGATATACAGCCTTAGAAACAAGGAGGTGATCGCTGCACTGAGAAAACTGTTACTTATAAATTAGTGCTTGGAGCTCTAGAACGAACGAGTAATGGCTTTTTACAAAGTTACTGAAGAAATGCATCAGCTTTTATTCATTTCACTTAAGCATAATCAGTTTATGCTTCTGAAATGCCTCTGGTACTTTGAATAATAACCTGCAATATATTCTCTTTTGAAACAATCTATACATACTAATCTGTCTACATTCAATGAAATATAATGAAAAAACAATATGTTTTGATATCAATAAAATACAATTTGATCACAATTTTTATAGGAAATTTATCTAATTTTTGAAACTTGTGACATAAAATCACAGACCAATATCTTAACAATTTAACTAATAAATACCCCAGTATTTGCTGTTATTCTTTCATTCAGAATTATTCAAATTTAACAGCAGTACTTTAATATGAATGTGTGATGAATGAATTGCTAAATGAGTTAATGAGATAGTTAATACTAATATATTATGTCTCAGAGTTATGGAAACTCCTGAATATGTCACAATATAAATATGAAAGAAATATTTCTATCTATGATTAATCTGTATATCATTCAGCCATAATGTTAACTATGATAAATCTGCTTTAGTGTTCCCAAATGTCTTTTTTCAGTGCACAAGTTTCTTAATCATAGAGTTACTGCATTTAACTTCTGTCAGTTGCATCCAACATTCTGACATTTCAAGAGACATGTTTTTCAACAAAGTTTACACTACAGAATCTTATAAACTAATGTATAAAATAATAAAACAAAAGTTGTAATGGGCAATAGCCTCAGTACTACGGTAATCAACATAGGAGCATTGATGGATCTTCTCTGTGGCCAGTTTAGTTTCAGTTAAGTGAATAATATTATTACTCACACACACTGTGAAGATATATACAGAAGAAAACTGATATGCTTCTTCGGCCTCTGTTAGAGTACTTGTCTGCACTTCCATATGCACACATTGTACACCTCTCATATGCACACACACATATATGTACACACACATGCATAGACATACAGACACACACACACACTCCCCAAAAATAATGTTTCAATTTATGATTATCAGGAGACTACATTTCTCCATATCCTGAGGCACCTCTGGCTCTAGTTTGGAGCTTCTTGAATCTATATATTAATATAAACACATTAAAATTTGAGTACTAAGTGTCTAATTTTTATCTGAAATATATTGTTATATAAAAATCAGTAAACAGTTTATGATAGTTTAAAACAGAGCAAATGAAACATATTGAATATATTCATACTGTTTCTATAGAACATTTTATAAACCCAGTCAAGATCCCTAGAGGTCCTCAAGTCCTTTTTATGGAATACGTGAATAAAATAGTTACTTGTCAAATGGATTAGTTTTAATTGTGCATAAATGATAGTCCAAGAGTCATAATTAATTTTCTTAATAATTAAGCTAGAAATATAGACGTGAATGCAGTAGGCAATTACGAATAAGGAAGGAAACTGAGGCGTCAGGATTTAAGTTACAGTTTTTGATTGGGCAAATTGAGTAAGCAATATGGTAAGAGGGTGAAAGGCTTTGGTATTGAATTGACTTTTTTCTTTTCTTTCTACTGTTTTTTTTTCTTTCTTTTTATTATTTTTTTATTATTTGCTTTGAAAAGAGTGAGGTCACTCTTTGCTCTTAAAAGATGAAGAATTCTTGTAATATCACTGAAGATATAAATTGATCATGCATGATAGCTTGGAGGGCAGTGCTGCTCTGCTCACTTCTGTAGCTTGATTCAAGGATACATGTGTTGTCAATATGATTCTCACTTAGACTAGAGAAACATTATGTAATGTTGTCCAACAATTTTAACTTTAAAGCTATGGGCTGGAGAGATAGCTCAGAAGTTGAAAGCCCTGTCTGCTCTTCCTGAGGTCCTGAGTTCAATTCCTACAAACCACGTGGTGGCTCACAACCATGAGATCTGGCGCCCTCTTCTGGCCTGCAGGATACATGCAGGTGGAACGCTATATACTTAATAAGTAAATCTTAAAAAAAAAAAAAATAAGCTACAAAACTGAGAAAGTCCACCCTAAATAAATGAAATACTTAACTGCTCAATATTAAGAAAACAATAATCTTTTAGGATTGTGTGAAACTCATGAGCATATATCTCTAGGACATTAGTATGGCTTATATATAGATGCATGAAAAAGTTCAACAGTTTAGTCATTAAAGAAAAACATATGACAATACATTGTGGTGTCACGTTTTTCCTCTTCTAATGACTACCATGAAAAAGATGAAAGGCAGAGCAAGGGAGGGCTTTGTTGTGGAGGGACAATCTATCAGTTAAAAACATATACTGCTCTTCTAGACACCTGAATTCAAATCCCAACACCCATGCAAGGTTGATCACCATTGCCTACAATTAGGTGCAGGCTGATGTTGCTGCTTCTGGCCTCTATTTGCAGTAACACTCAGGTGTACATAACTGCACACAAACATCCAGGCATACACATATTATAATTTAAGAACAAACCAGAGTTATTGGCAAGAAGACTTAGCAGATAAACATATTTGCTGTGCAAGCTTTGTGACCTGAGTTCCTAGAACATATAGAAATGTGGATGGAGAGATTCAAGTCCATAAAATTACTCTGATTGCTACATGCATGACACAAATATCATTCAGTCAATAATAATGTAAATTTAAAAATAAATGAAGATGAAAGGTAATGGATGTGACTAGGGGATAAATGACTTTTTGAAAATTTGTGTAATATAAATTAGAGTAGCCATTATATAAAAATGTGTGAGTTCCTCAAATTATGAAAATAAGAATATCATGTTTTATTAGTTGTACCATTAATTATGTGACATACAGGTATCACACCAGTATCCTTATAAGATGCTTGAACAGTGGTGTTTGTGTTGGCATAATTCATAACAGACAGAATATTTCATGAATCTAAGTGTCCTTTAAGTGGATAGAGAAAAAATTAGTCCAGGTATAGTAATTGTCATATGTGGCAAAGTGGAAAATGTGAAGTACATTGAATTAGGAGATACAATCTAGTTACAGATTATGAAAACAGCATGATCACACTGAGTAGTACGATCCCCAAATAAGAAAATGATAGCGGAATGATGGGTATAGGGTTTGGGAGGGGCAATCCAGTTAAAAGCCTGGCAACAAACACTGAAACAGAAGGGTTTTAATACCCAACAGAGCACATTACAGACACAAAATATGATATAGATTTTCTTAACTGTAGAATTCAAGTTTGATGTTTTCATATAAATAAAAATCTCATATGTATTTAGAAGATTTGTTTTTAATTTTGATGTAAATAGTAACATTTACCTCTGGCCAAACTTTAAGCCATAAGCCCAGGTATGGAAAATACATAATCTCACAACCTCAAATGAGAGGACTTACAGGAGAAACCAATCAAGACTATATCTGTACATCTCTGACTTCTACTGCCTTTCAATATTGCCTTCATGCTTTGTTCTCTAAAGTCTTTTTTTTTTTTACAGTTAATGATCTATTTTATTTAATCCAATATATCCAAGTTATCATTTCAAAAATTCAATCAAAATTTTACAAGTTCAATTACAGCGTTCATTTCGCACTGTCTTTCAGATCTCATTTTTTTTCTCAAATCATAATTAATTCACACAGGGGTTATAAACACATAAAGGCAGGATGTGGGGAAGGGAATGACACTGGAGTGTGGGTGTTCAGGGGGAATACAGATATCTTTAGAACCGGGTATCGGCTAGGTGAAGGTTCAAGGGACAATTCACTATGACTCTGCCTATGATTCACTTGTCCTTATCTAATTTGGTATTGTCTGCCAAGGCTACCTATTTACAAGGTCTATGACTACTCAGGCTTATAAATTTCCACAAAAGCTGCCTGTTGACATTAGCTTATAGCCATCTGTTTCAATGTTTTTCCACTGAGACCCAAGACTTGGTATTAGTATACATGCATGACAGGCCTATTGCTGATTTTAGGCCTATGACTGATTTAAGGTCTACAGTGTGTAAGCAGGGCTGCCCCTGACATCTCCTCCCTTCTCTAAATATAGAAGGGCTGTGGCAATTCTAAACTTGCAAAGGCAGGGATAGAGGCCTGACCTCCAAAATTTGAAGGGGACCTTGTAATGGCTCCATTCCCCCTGTCGTTGTCCAGTGAGGCATGAAGGCCATACCCATCCTGATGTCTTTTTCCTGGAGAGGGGATACTTTTGACATCAACCCCTATGCAGTCAGGCTTGTCCCTCAGGGAACCCAGGTAGATATTTTTATCTTTTATTTATATTCCCTTACAGTGCTTAGCCTCGCAGCCTAAGCAAGAATTCAGGTCGCCTGTCAGAGGGGGTTCTGGGTGGCCCCTCTCTGCTTGGTCTAGGGGCAGAAGTCCCAACTTTTTAGGTTTGGTGGAGATGGGTTTTGGAAACACCCTGTATAAAGTAACAACCTCATCTTGAGTCTCGTGGTCCTCCATAGCTAATTTATGATAATGTATCTGAGTAGGTTTTGCTACCAAATTATTTATCTGTTGTATCACAGAGTTAGTCCTCCTATTTGAGGGCCAGGGGCCAGCAGAAAAAAGCAAAAAGAACCCAAATAATGGTCCCAAGATGGGAGGAAATAGGGTTGACAACCTTGGAGAGGTTGCAAACCACTTCTTGTACCAGCATTCATCTGTCTCTTTCCCTCTCTGATTTTTCTTAGGGCCTTCACTACCTATTTCATGCTGTCTTTCACCCTCCTTGTCTTGTCTATGTAAAGGCAACCTTCTTCTTTGAGGGTTGTACACAGTCAAGAGCTGTATACAGCCTTTTCTATTGTAATGGAGTAAATCAAGTCCAATAAGGATCTTTGCGATTTTAGGAGGTCTCTTCAGACGGCGAAATGAGGGATTTCTTCAGATTAGTGCTGTCAATCTCTAGCTGTTTGATGTTCTTGTCAGTGGCCCTTCAAAGGTCTGAGTAGTATAAGTTCGGAGGCCAGCATCTGGATTAGAACTTCTAACAGCAGACATCACGGGTAATTCATTTTTACCTGGAAAGGAAAAAGAAGGGGATTCTCATTGAGATTTCTCTTCCCTGGATGTAAATTGTTATTCATCATATTTATGGTTGGGCCTGGCTATGTGGGGGTATAAATTTTTTTTTCATTAATCTTTTTGGTAGCCAGTTAGCTGTGCCTTCTGTGGTATTGGACAGGCATATCAGTCCTCGGCTCCATAAGGGAACTGGGTCTGGGCCATTCCCTTTAATGGTAAGAGGGTCCTTCCCCATATCTGTGGCAAAGTTTTGTTGGTCTTGGTGGTGCCAGAGGAAGTCAGCAACAGATTTGCCATGAGCTCTCAGCTTTAGAGAGATAAAAGTGAACAAGGCATGATGGAGAGTATTTCAGGGGGACTCCTTCTGAGGGGGTACCGTTCCCCCTCTTTTGTTTTTAAAGCCAATTTTTCAGAGTTCTTGTAAAATCAGGGCAGAAGCGCCAACAGTCGCTCCTTCCACACTCAGAGAGTCATGAAGACCCTATTTAAGGATATATAAATCTATATTAATAATCTTTTGTCAAAGGGCTCTTATAGCACGACTGACAACTAATCAGACTATACAATTTATTGATTAATAATAACTTCTACTTTTTGTGAGATTACCTCTCTTTTGTCAGTTAACTGTTGAGGAAAATTAGGGTTTACCTCTCTCTTAAGAATATTGAACAGAGACTTAAATTCTTTTGTGGAGAGCTGAAAATAGGATCTTAGCCAATTAGCAACTCCTAGAAACTTTTGAAATTAATTTAAAATAAGTAAACTCTCTCCTTCTCTTTTTTTTAGACCCTTTATCTGTGTGGTTTTTTTTTTTTGGGATATTATATGTATTTACCTTTCAATGTTATCTCCTCTCCCATTCTCCCCTAAAACCCCTTATCCCGCACCCCCTCCTCCTAATTTTTGTTAGAGTGTGCTCCAAACATCCTCCCAGTCCCATCTCCCTGCTCTGGAATTCCCACACAGTAGGGGATCCAAACTTTTGGGGACCATGGCCCCCCACTTCCACTGAAGTCTGAAAAGGTCACCCTCAATTGCCTATACAGGTGCATGAGTCCCTCCCTTTGTGCTCTCTGGCTGGCAGTTTAGACTTTGGGAGCTCTGGTTGAAACTTTTGGTACTCTTTCTAGAAAGGACCAAAGTATCCACACTTTTGTCTTCCTTCTTCTTTGTGAGTTTTATGTGGTCTATACGTAGTTCCTTAGAAGTTGTGAGCTTTTGGGCTAATATCCACTTATCAGTGAGTGCATACCATGTATGCTCTTTTGAGATTGGGTCACCTCACTCAAGATGATATTTTCCAGCTCCATCCATTTGCCTAGGAATTTTGTGAACTCATTGTTTTTAATAGCTGAGTAGTACTCCATTGTATAAATGTACCACATTTTCTGCATTCATTCTTCTGTTGAAGGGCATCTTGGTTCTTTCCAACTTCTGGCTATTATAATTAAGGCTGCTATGAACATGGTAGAGCATGTGTCCCTGTTGTATGTTGAAACATCTTTTGGGTATATGCCCAGGAGTGGTATAGCTGGGTCCTCAGGTAACACTAGGTTCAATTTTCTGAGATACCGCCAGACTGACTTCCATAGTGGTTGTACCAGTTTACAATCACACCAACACTGGAAGAGTGTTCCTCTTTCTCCACATCCTCGCCAACATGTGCTGTCACCTGTGTTTTTGATCTTAGCCATTCTGACTGGAGTGAGGTGGAATCTCAGTGTTGCTTTCATTTGCATTTCCCTGATGACTAGAGATGCTGAACACTTCTTTAGGTGCTTCTCAACCATTCGAGCTTCCTCAGTTGAGAATTCTTTGTTCAACTCTGTGCTCCATTTTTTAATAGGGTTCTTTGATTGTCTAGAGTCTAATTTCTTCAGTTCTTTGTATACCTTGGATATTAGCCCTTTATCAGATGTAGGGTTGGTGAAGATCTTTTCCCAATCTGTTGGTTGCCGCTCTGTCCTATTGACTGTACCCTTTGCTTTACAGAAGCTTTGCAGCTATATGAGGTCCCATTTGTCAATTCTTGGACTTAGAGCACAGGCCATTGGTGTTCTGTTCAGGAACTTTTTTCCTGTCCCTATGTGTTCCAGGCTTTTCCCCAGTTTCTCTTCTATTAGTTTCAGTGTTGCTGGTTTTAGGTGGAGGTCCTTAATCCACTTGGAATTGAGCTTTGTACAAGGAGATAAGTATGGATCAATTTGCATTTTTCTACATGCTGACCACCAGTTGGACCAGTACCATTTGTTGAAAATGCTATCTTTTTTCCACTCGATGGTTTTAGCCCCTTTGTCAAAGATCAAGTGACCATAGGTATGGGGGTTCATTTCTGGGTCTTCTATTCTATTCCACTGATTCTCCTGCCTGTCTCTGTTCCAATACCATGCAGTTTTTATCACTATTGCTGTGTAGTACAGCTTGAAGTCGGGGCTGGTGATTCCTCCAGAAGTTCTTTTATTGCTGAGAGTAGTTTTCGCAATCCTGGGTTTTTTGTTATTCCAAATGAATTTTAAGATTGCTCTTTCTACCTCTGTGAAGAATTGAGTGGGAATTTTGATGGGGATTGCATTAAATCTGTAGATGGCTTTTGGCAAAATAGCCATTTTTACTATATTAATCCTTCCAATCCATGAGCATGGGAGATTTTTCCATCTTCTGAAATCTGCTTCGATTTCTTTCTTCAGGGGCATGAAGTTCTTGTCATACAGGTCTTTTACTTGCTTGGTTAGGTTCACACCAAGGTATTTTATATTATCTGTGACTATTGTGAAGGGTGTCATTTCCATCATTTCTTTCTCAGCCAGTTTATCTTTTGAGTAGAGGAAGGCTACTGATTTGCTCGAGTTAATTTTATATCCAGCCACTTTGCTAAAGTTGTTTATCAGGTTTAGGAGTTCTCTGGTAGAAGTTTTGGGGTCACTTAAGTATACTATCATATCATCTGCAAATAGTGAGATTTTTGACTTCTTCCTTTCCAATTTGTATCCCTTTGACCTCCTTGTGTTGCCTAATTGCTCTGGCTAGGACTTCCAATACTATAGTAAGTAAGTAGGGGGAGAGTGGGCAGCCTTGCCTAGTCCCTGATTTTAGTGGGATTGCTTCAAGTTTCTCTCCATTTAGTTTGATGGTGGCTACTGGTTTGCTGTATATTGCTTTTACTATGTTTAGGTATGGACCTTGAATTCCTGACCTTTCCAAGACTTTTATCATGAAGGGGTGTTGACTATTGTCAAATGCTTTCTCAGCATCTAGTGAGATGATCATGTGGTTTCTTTCTTTGAGTTTGTTTATATAATGGATTACATTGATAGGTTTCCGAATATTGAACCAAACCTGCATTTCTGGGATAAAGCCTACTTGATCGTGATGGATAATTGTTTTGATGTGTTCTTGGATTCGGTTCGCTAGAATTTTATTGAGTAATTTTGCATCAATGTTCATAAGGGAGATTGACCTGAAGTTCTCTTTCTTTGTTGGGTCTTTGTGTGGTTTAGGTATGAGTGTAATTGTGGCTTCATAGAATGAATTGGGTAGTGTACTTTCTGTAATGGATTCAAAAAAATGTGATATATTTACACAATGGAATATTACTCAGCTATTAAAAACAGTGAAATTGAGAGGTTCCTAGGTAAATGGATGGAGCTAGAAATTATCAACTTGAGTGAAGTAAGCCAATCACAAAAGAACACACATGGTATTCACTCACTGATTATTGGATATTAGCCCAGAACCTTGAAATGCCCAAGATGCAACGCACAGGCCACATGAAGCTCATAAAGAAGGAAGACCAAGTGGGGGTGATTCGATCCTTCTTAGAAGGAGCAACAAAATACTCAAGGGAGCAAATATGGAGACAAAGCGAGGGACAAAAACTGAAGGAAGGGCCATCTGAAGACCATTCCACCTGAGTATCCATCCCATGTGCAGTCACCAAAGGTAGATGCTGATGTGGAAGTCAGGAAGTGCATGCTGATAAGAGCCTGATATGGATGTCTCCTCAGAGGTCTTCAAGAGTCTGACATATTCAGAGGCAGATGCTCACAACTAGCCATTGAACTGATAATGGGGTTCTCAATGGAGAAGTTAGAGTAAAGACTGAAGGAGCTGAAAGGGTTTGTGGCACCATGAGGAGAGCAACAATACCAACCAACCACAGCTCCCAGGGTCTAAACCACCAGCCTGGGAGCACTTAGGGAGGGATCCAGGGCTTCAGCTGAATAACTAAGAGTGGAGGGCCCTGCTGGGCATAGGTGGAAGAAGAGATCCTTGACCTCATGAAGGCTGTACGCCCCAGGGGGTGGGAATTTTGAGGGTGGGGAGGTGGGAGTGGGGGGGTAGGTAGGGGTTACATCCACAGAGAAGAAGGAGGAGGGGTGAGGGAATAGGGGGTTCCTGGGTGGGTGGGGGATGGGTTAAGGGGACAACATATGAAATGTTAATAAAACATCCAATAAAAAAATTAAAAAAAAAAAAGAAAAGAATTGGAATTAGGTCTTCCTTGAAGGTCTGATAGAATTCTGCACTAAAACCGTCTGGTCCTGGACTTTTCTTTGTAGGGAGACTGTTAATGACTGCTTCTATTTCTTTTGGGATTTTGGGACTGTTTAGATGGTTTATCTGATCCTGATATAACATTTGTAACTGGTATTTGTCTAGAAAATTGTCCATTTCATCCAAATTTTCCAATTTTGTTGAATATAGGCTTTTGTAGTAGGATCTGATGATTTTTTAAATTTCCTCCATTTCTGTTGTTTTGTCACCCTTTTCAGTTCTGATTTTATTAATTTGGATGCTGTCTCTCTGCCCTCTGATTAGTCTAGCTAAGGGTTTATCTATCTTGTTGACTTTCTCAAGGAACCAGCTCCTGGTTTTATTCATTCTTTGGATAGTTCTTTTTGTTTCTATTTGATTGGTTTCAGCCCTGAGTTTGATTATTTCCTGCCGTCTACTCCTCTTGGGTGTATTAGGTTCTTTTTGTTCTAGGTCTTTCAGGTGCATTGTCAAGCTGCTGGTGTATGCTCCTTCCAGTTTCTTTTCGTAGGCACTTAGAGCTATGAATTTTCCTCTTGGCACTGCTTTCTTTTTATCCCATAGATTTTGGTATGATGTGTCATCATTTTCATTAAATTCTAAAAAGTTTTTAATTTCTTTCTTTATTTCTTCCCTTACCTGATTATCAAGGAGTAGAGTGTTGTTCAGTTTCCATGTGAATGTGGGCTTTCCATTGTCTGTCATTTTTGAAGACCAGCCTTAGACCATGGTGATCTGATAGGATGCAGGGAATTATTTCAATTTTTTTATATCTGTTGAGGCCTGTCTTGTGCCCAATTATATGGTCTATTTTGGAGAAGGTACCATGAGGTGCTGAAAAAAAGGTATATTCTTTTGCTTTAGGGTGAAATGTTCTATAGATATCTGTTAAGTCCATTTGGTTCATAACTTCTGTTAGTTTCACTGTATCTCTATTTAGTTTCTGTTTCCATTGCTGAGAGTGGGGTGTTGAAGTCTCCCACTATTATTGTGTGATGTGCAATGTGTGCTTTTAGCTTTTAGTAAGGTTTCTTTTATGAAAGTCAATGCTCTTGTATTTGGCGCATAGATATTCAGAATTGAGAGTTCATGTTGGTTGACTTTTCCTTTGACAAGTGTGAAGTGCCCTTCCTTATCCTTTTTGATAGTTTTAAGTTGAAAGTTGATTTTATTTGATATTAGAATGGCTACTCCCACTTGTTTCTTAGGGCCATTTGCTTGAAAAATTGCTTTCCAACCTTTTACTCTAAGGTAGTGTCCGTCTTTGTCACTGAGGTGGGTTTCCTGTAAGCAGCAAAAAGCTGGGTCCTCTTTGCGTATCTAGTTCGCTAGCCTATGCCTTTTTATTGGGGAATTGAGTCCATTGATGTTAAGAGATATTAAGGAGAGGGTGTTGTTGTTTCCTGCCATTTTTCTAATAGTGGAAACATCGTTTGTGTGGTTATCTTCTTTTGGGTTTGATGGAAAAGGATTATTTTCTTGCTCTTTCTAGGGTATGATTGCCCTCCTTGTATTGGAGCTTTCCTGCTATTATCCTTTGTAGAGCTGGATTTGTGGGAAGATACTGTGTAAATTCAGTTTTGTCATGGAGTATCTTAGTTTCTCCATCTATGGTAATTGAGAGTTTTGCTGAGTAAAGTAGCTTGGGCTGGCATTTATGTTCTCTTAGGGTTTGTATGATATTTGTCCAGGATCTTCTGGCTTTTATAGTATCTGGTGAGAAGTCAGGTGTAATTCTGATAGGTTTGCCTTTATATGTTACTTGGCCTTTTTCCCTTACTGCTTTTAAAATTCTTTCTTTGTTTTGTGCATTTTGTGTCTTGATTATTATGTGACGGGAGGTATTTCTTTTTTGATCTAGTCTGTTTGGTGTTCTGTAGGCTTCTTGTGTGATTATGGGCATCTCATTCCTTAGGTTAGGGAAGTTTTCCTCAATAATTTTGTTGAAGATATTTACTAGCCCTTTAAGTTGGGAATCTTCACTCTCATCTATACCTATTATCCTTTGGTCTTCTCATTGCTTCCTGGATTTCCTGTGTGAATTAATTGTGATTTGAGAAAAAATTTTAAAAATAAATAAAGAAAGAAAAAACAAAGAAGTGTGGTACACCTCAAGAAAAAAAAAAGAACTTTTTGCATTTTGTGTTTTCTTTGACATTTGTGTCAATATTTTCTAAGGTATCTTCTGCACCTGAGATTCTTTCTTCTTTCTCTTGTATTCTGTTGGTGATGCTTGTGTCTATGACTCATGATTTCTTTCTTACGTTTTCTATCTCCAGGGTAGTCTCCCTTTGTGATTTCTTTATTGTTTCTACTTCCATTTTTATGTCCTGGATGGTTTTGTTCAATTCCTTCATCTGTTTGTTTGTGTTTTCTTGTAATTCTTTAAAGAATTTTTGTGTTTCTTTAAGGACTTCATCCTGTTTTCCTGTGTTCTCCTCAAGTTTTTTGATAGTGTTATTTATTTCCTTCTTATAGTCCTCTAGCATCATCATTAGAAGTGATTTTAGATCTGGTTCTTGATTTCTTGGTGACATGGGGAGTACAGGACTTTCTAATGTGGGAGAACTAGGTTCTGATGATGGCAAGTACCTTGGGTTGCTGGTGCTTGTGTTCTTGCGCTTGCCTTTCGCCATCTGGATCACCTTTGTGCTATCAGTGCTGTCTCTGACTGGGTCCTGTCTTTCCTATTATCTAGGTTGTGTCAGAACTGTTTGGGATGGGTTTTGCTGCTGGGGTTAGAGCTGAGGCCCAAGATGTGCTCCGTGCTCAGGTGGAAACCGGAAGGGGCCTGGGCTCCGGGGCAGGAGTGGATTCCTTGGTCCCAGTGGGTCCCAGTGGGTCCCAGTTGCTCCCTGATTGGGGGCAAGTATTGCCACCTCCTAGCCTAAGATACTGCTTGAGTTAGAGCTACTGAGATTCCCACTTCCTCTGTGTTCTGAGAGACTGAGTGCAGAGCTGACTCCCGGGATCTGTGAGTGCTAGGGCTCAGACCAGAAGGAATCCGTGCCCAGGGCCAGGAGTGAGTTCCTGGGTCCCAGTGGGTCCCGGTTGCTCCCTTTTTGGGGGCAAGTATTGCCACCTTCTAGCCTAAGATACTGCTTGGCATAGAGGTCCTGAGAGCCCTGCTTCCTCTGGATTCTGTGAGATTGGGTGCAGAGCTGCCTCCCGGGATCTGCGAGTGCTCAGGCCCAGACCAGATGGAGTCCGTGCTCTGGACCAGGAGCGAATTCCTGGGTCCCACTGGGTACCTGTTGCTCCCTGTTTGGGGTAAGTGCTGCTTTTCCCTTACCTGGGATGCTGCCTGAGTTAAAGCTCCTGGGAGTCCCTCTTTCCCTCGGTTTTCTGGTGTTGGAAGCTGCCACCTGTGATCAGGCTCTATGGTCGGGCCTGTTTTGTTTTGTTTTGTTTTGTTTTGTTTTGTTTTGTTTTGTTTTGTTTTTCGAGACAGGGTTTCTCTGTGTAGCCCTGGATGTCCTGGAACTGACTCCGTAGACCAGGCTGGCCTCAAATCTAGAGTCTTTTGAACCTGTATTATTTCAGGCTGATTTATTAAGTAAGTATTATATATAAAATAAAACTTCAGAAATTAAATTTGCTTGATGTTACACACTTTTATATTACAATCAGCAAATGTCATAGTATAAAATCAATTTAAAATGAAGCATATTTTACTTCTCATTATAATAATTCTCTGAAAAAATAAAACATCTTTGCAACAAGCAAGGATTAATTTATAACCCTTAACAAATGTCAGTGAAACAAATGTGAATAGTTCTTTTGTTTTCAGATACCATCTGAGCAGTAGAAGTTAGGGTTTCCAAAAATGGTCAAAGAAAGCGCCCTGAACCTGTGACTGGAAAGGAATAACACTTGAAAATGTCTTCCATGTCAAATTTATCACTTTCCCATGCTTCATTTTTCTTTGGTGTTCTGTATCCTTCATCAGTTAGCAGTCAATGCCTGACGTCTTTTGTATTATCTGTATGTGTTCATGTTTACTTGTGTTCCTTTGATAGTGCTTCCTAGTGGACACATGTGGCCATCCACTTTGTTTTGGAGGTGGCACATCTTACTGACATGGAACTCACCAAGTGTGTTCAGATGGCAGGTTACCCAGACCCAGATAACCACCTATCTCTGACTTGCTAACTACTGGTTTTATATCTGTGTGTCACAGCACCTGGCTTTCTTACATGGATTTTACCCATGTAACATGATGTACTTATCCTTGTGGACCAAATCCTTAATATATGGAGCTATCTCTCAAGCCAAAATCTGTATGAATTATAGGTCTTTATAAATAATTTTCTTTTCTCACTTTTATTCTGGTCATGCACTCCATGTTCTCTGTGTGAGATTTCTTACTGATTTGACGTCCTTCACCAACTGATATTGTAAACAAAAATTCTTTTCTTTAATACAGATACTTTTTGATGGAATGATAAAATGACAAGTGTCTTATATGCCAGATGATGTAAAACCATTAGTGTCAAAACGGTTTCTTACACTGTTAGTCTGAAATAAATGAGTAAGATTTCCATTTACAAATTACTATTTTTTTTTCAGTGCTGGGAGTTGAATCCAGGAGTTGCACAGAGTAGGCAAGGGTTCTACCTGAGAGCCTTATCCCAGTCCCTTAATTCTTCTTTTTTAAATCTATTTATTTATTTATTTATTTATTTATTTATTTAATTTATTTATTTGCTTTATATTCCAATCATTGCCTCCTCCTCTCAGTCTGCCCCTCACACTGGCTCTCCTTCCCCCAGCTTGCCTTCTTTGAGAGGGTGGAGGCATGCCCTGTGTATCCCATAACCCTGGCATATGAAACCTTCTGCTCGGCTAGGCACATACTCTCCCACTGAAGCCAGATAAGGCAGCCTGGTTAGGGAACTGGGATACATTGTCTAGAATAGCTTTAAGGAAAGCCCATGTTCCAATTGTTAGGGAACTCACAAGAAGATACCACTGAACATCTGCTACATACATGCATGATAGTAGGTGCAGCTCATGTATGCACTGTGCTTGGTGGTTGAGTCTCTGACAGCCTCTAAGGACCCAGTTTAGTTGAGTTTGTTCGTCTTATTCTAAAGTTTCTACACCTTCTAGGGAACTCAATCCTTCTCTCAAATCTTCCTGATCTCCCTGAGATCTGCCCAATATTTAGTTGTGAGCCTCTGCATTTGTTTCAGTCAGCTGCTGGGTAGAGCCTCTCAGAGGACAGTTATGCTAGGCTCCTGTCTGCAAGTAATACAGAGTATCATTACAAGCGTCAAGGATTGGTGCTTGCCTTCTGAAAGAGTTTCAAGTTGAGGCCATTATCAATTGGTCATTCCCTCAGGCTGTGACACATTTTTGTAACTGCATTTGCTATAAACAGGACAAATTTTGTGTTGAATGATTTGTGGGTGGGTTAGTGTTCTTATTCGTCCACTGGGGAACTTGCGTAGCTACAGGAGGTAGCCATTTCAGATTCCATATCCCCACTCCTAGGAGTCTCAGCTAGAATCACACTTACAGATGCCTGGGAGTGCTATGCCAGATCTCTGCCACATTCAAGATATACATCCTAAACCCCTCCATCCCCAAGAACTGTAAATTCCTGTTCATTCTCCTGGCCATCTGGCCATCTCTCCTGTCCCTCATCCACCTGAGTCTAACACCCCCTCCATATTCCCATTCCTATCCCCTCACCCATCCAGTTCCCTCACTCCATCTGCCTCCTATTTTATTCCCTCTTCTCAGTGAGATTCAAGCATCTTCCCTTGGGCCTTCCTTTTCATTTAGCTTCTTTGGGTCTGTGGAGTGTACCATGGGTATCCAGTACTTTTTGACTGATATTCACTTACAAGTGAGCATACACCATGCATGGTATTTTGGGTATAGGTTTCCTCACTCAGGATGATATTTTCTAGTTTCATCAATATGCCTGCACAATTCATGATATCCTTGTTTTTAATAGCTGAATAATATTCCATTGTGTAAATAAACTACATTTTCTCTATCCATTCTTCAGGTGAGGGGCATCTGGGCTGTTTCCAGTTTCTGGCTATTATGAGTAAAGCTGCTATGAGTATAGTTGAGCAAAAGTCTTTGTGGGATTTTGGAGCATCTTTTGGCTATATGTCAAGGAGTGGAGTGTTATAGCTGGGTCTTTAGGTAAAACTATTCCCAATTTTCTCAGAAACTACCAAATTGATTTTTATACTGATTGTACAAGTTTGCACTGCTACCAGCAATATTGAAGTGTTCCCCTTGCCTCACATCCTTTATAGCATTGACTGTTCCTTGAGGATTTGATCTTAGCCCTTCTAATAGGTGCAAGGTGGAGTCTCTAGTCATTTTGATTACCATTTCCCTGATGACTAAGGAGTTTGAACATTTCTTTAACGGCTTTTATTCAGACATTAAAGATTCCTTTGCTGCTAATTCTCTGTTTAGCTCTACCCCAATTTTTAATTGGTTTATTTGAGTTGCCAGTGTCTAACATTTTAGGTTGTGTATATGGCTTAGATATTAGCCCTCTCTCCGATCTAGCATTGATAAAGATCTTTTCCCAATCTGTAGGTTGTTATTTGACCTATTAACATTGTGCATGAAACTTTTCAGTTCCATGAAGTCTTATTTCTTAATTATTGATCTTTGCTCATGGGACATTGTTGTTCTGTTCAGGAGGTTTTCTGCTATACCAATTAGTTCAAGATTATTTACCACTTCCTGTTCTATTAGATTTAGTTTATCTGGTTTTACATTGAAGTCTTTGATCCGCTTGGACTTAAGGTTTGTGAAAATAATAAATATGGGTCTATTTGCATTCTGATAAATACAGACTAGATACAGACTTCCAGTTACATGAGCACTGTTTGTTGAAAATATATTTTTTTATGGTTTTGGATCCTTTTTCAAAAATCAAGGGTTCATTGATGTGTGGGTTTATTTCTTTGATTTGATTCCATTGACCTATCTATTTGTTGTGAGCATGTCTCAATCAGGCATGAAATCAATACCATGCAGTTTTTATTACTATTGTTGTATAGTATATCTTAAATTCAGGGATGGTGATAACTCCAGGGGTTCATTTATTATACAGAATTGTTTTAGCTATCCTGCAAGGCTTCATGTCTGCCACACTGCTTGGGAGCTGGAGCGCTGCCAGTACGCTGCTCAGAGAAAGCAGAAAGAAGTCTGTAATGGGAGTCCTCAGTCCATATTTTCCCATGATGCAAAACAGTTGCTGAGTTTCCTGTGTCCTGTGTAAGTAGGCACTGCTGAGGTACCACTGGGAGTTAGGAATGGGGTCCTTAGTTCATCTTTCTCCTCAGGGTGCCCATGCACCAGGCAGAAAGGGAAAGGCAGACCCTGTGAAGCCTGGGACAAGGAGAGAACCTGGTTTGAATCCAAATGAGTGCCAAGAGTCCTGAGGAGAGAGATTTAGGGATGGCTTTTTATGAAGAAAGATTCTCCAAAGTGTAGATCCTTGATGAAAAGAAGTCCTTACTCATTCAAACTGTTTTATTTTATGGTAGATGTGAATGCATATACCTTACTCAGGGGGAAACAGAACCGAAATACTGTTTGCAGGAACAAATGCCCAGGAAGGGAAGGGAAGCTCATTGGCTGAACACTAATAGAGGCAATTCTAGATATTGCATTAGCATTGAGAACTCCAGGTTTTTGTGCTACATGACTGATTGCTATAGTCTTGAGAGGGATCTTGTGGTTACGTGTCCCACAATAAGTAGATGTAGGCAGAGAGTGGCTCTATGCCCACTGTCCTTATTTCTCAGATTCGTGGAGTTTGAGCTCACTCAAGCTTCTTAATTCTTCTGTCTCTTAACATGGAACACTTGACCCAAACAATCCTGAGAGTTTTGTTGTCCCATAAAACATTCTTTCGAGCTCTGTGAAGAATTATGTTGTAATCTTTGTAGGAATTGCATTAAATCTGTAGATCATTTTTCCTATGATGGTCATCTTTACTATGTTAATTCTACCAACCCAAATGCATGAGAAACCTTTCCAAATTCTGATACCATCTTCAATTTTTTTCTTCAGGGTTGTGAAGTTCTCGTCTTACAAATTTCTCACTTGCTTTATTAGTGTTATGCCAAGATATTTTATTTGTGGCTATTATGAAAGATGTCTTTCCCGATTTTTTTTCAGCCCATTTATTATCTGTATGAAGGGTGACTACTGATTTTTAGTGTTAATTTTGTATCTAGCCACTTTGTTGATGTTTATTAGCTGTAGGAGTTATTTTGTAGAGTCTTGGGGATTATTAATGCATACAATTATATCATCCATGAATAACATTCTTTGACTTATTCCATTCTAATTTGTATCCCCTTGATTTCTTTTAGTTTTCTTATTGTGCTAAATAGAACTACATGTACTATATTGAAGAGACAAGTGAAAAGTGGACAGCCTTACTTTGTCCTTGTTTGTGGTAGAATTGTTTTAAGTTTTTCTCCATTTAATTTGATTTTGGCTATTGGCTTGCTTTATATTGCACATTTTATGTTTAGGTATGTACCTTGTATCCTGATTTCTCGAAGATTTTAATATGAAGAGATGTTGGATTTTAACAGAGGCTTTTTCAACTGAGATGATTATATGCTTGCATCTTTTTTCTTTCAATTTATTCATTTGGTGATTACATTGATGGATATTTGTACACTGAACTGCCCCTGCATCCCTGGAAAGAAACCTAGTTGATCATGCTTGATGATGTGTGTAATGTGTTCTTGGATTTGGTTTGCAAGTGTTTTATTGAGTATTTTTGCTTCAGTGTTAATAAGGGAGATTGGTCTGAAATTCTCCTTCTTTGTTGAATTCTTATGTAGTATAGGTATTAGAGTGACTGTGACATCACAGAATGAGTTTACCAATGCTCCTGTTTCTATTTTGTGAAATAGTTTGAGAAGGATTTACATTTGTTCTTCTTTGAAAGTCTCATAGAAGTCTTTGTTAAAACCCTCTAGCATTTTTTTTTTGAGAGATCTACTGATTACTTCTTGTTCTTTAGGAGCTATAGGACAGGATAATTTTTTAACCTGATTTTAGTTTTACTTTGGTAATTGGAATCTATGAAGACAATAATGCATTTCATATCCTAGATTTTTCAATTTTGTAGAACAGTAAGACATGATGATTCTTTGGAATTCCTCAGTGTCTGTTGTTATGTCACCTTTTCATTTCTGATTTTGTTAATTTCGGTACTGTCTCTGCCTTTTAGTTAGTTAGGTTAAGGATTTGTCTACCTTGTTGATTTTCTCAAAGACCCAGTTCTTTATTTTGGTTAGTTTTTGTTTCTAGTTGGTTGATTTCAGTTCTGAGTTTGACATTTTCCTTCCATCTACTCTTCTTGAACATGTTTGCTTCTTTTTTTTTTTTTTTTTGCTCTAGAGATTTCAGGAATCTTTTTAAATTATTAATATAAAAACTCTATGATTTCTTTATGAAGGTACTTAGTGCTATGAGCTTTCCTCTCAGCACTGCTTTCATTGTCTTTCATAAGGTTTAAGAATGTTATTCCTGCCGTTTCACTGAATTCCAGAAAGTCTTTGATTTTTTTCTTTCTTTCTTCTTTGACTCAGTGGTCAGTAAGTAAAGTTTTGTTCAGTTTCTGTGAATTTGTATGCTTTATGTTGTTTCTGTTGTTGCTGTTAAAGTCCAGTTTGAATCCATGATAACATGATAAGATGAAAGAGGTTATTTTAGTCTTCTCTTATCTGTTCAAGAGTGCTTTGCTATCTAGTACATGGTCAGTTTTGGGAAGGTTCCATGTAGTGCTGAGAAGAAAATACATCCTTTTCTGTTTGGATGAAGTATTATTCTTCAGGTATTTCTTAGGTCCATTTGATTCAAAACTTTTGTTAGTTTCATTATTTCTTCATTTATTTTCTGTTTCAATGACTTACCCATTGGTAACAATGGAGTGTTGAGGTCCCTTATTAATAATGTGTGGGATTCAATGTGTGATTTAAATTTTAATAATGTTTTCTTTATGAATGTGATAGCTCTTGCATTTGGGACATACATTTTCACAATTGAGATATCATCTTGGTGGATTTTTTTCTTGGATCAGTATGCAGTGTCCTTGCCCATCTCTTTTGATGGGTTTTGGTTGAATGTTTATTTTATTAGATATTAGAATGGCTACTCCAGATTATTTTTTTGGTCTATTTGTTTGGAAAATCTTTTTTCTATCCCTTTACTCTGAGGTAGTATCTATCGTTGTTTCTGATGTGTGTTTCTTGTATGCAGCAGAATAATTGATTCTGTTTAAATATGTAATCTATTAGCCTGTGTATTTTTTGCTAGGGAATGAATCTACTGAAGATAAAAGATATTAATGACCAATGATAGTCTCTCCCCCTCCCTCCCTCTCCCTCTCCCTCTCCCTCTCCCTCTCCCCCTCTCTCTCTCTCTCTCTCTCTCTCTCTCTCTCTCTCTGTGAGACAGAGAGAGAGAGAGAGAGAGAGAGAGACAGAGACAGACAGAGAGAAAGAGAGACAGACAAAGATACAGAAAGATAGGGAATTTTTTATGAGTATCACCTGTCAATAAATAAGCCAATGACCAATGAACAGAGGCAGGAAATAGGAGATAGTACAATGGCAGGAAGAGAAAGGATTCTTAGAAATAGTGAGTCTATAAAAGATTCAAGAGTAAGAGCAATGAAGAGAAAGAAGACAAAGGACAACAGATCCAGGAGACAGATATAAACTAGCAGGTAGCAGAATTCAACGTAAAATTAATAGAGATACTATCCTTGAAGTATTGCATTTATTTATCTTGTATATAAATCTAGGACAGAGACTTTTAAATATAGGTATTATTATTAGTACAGATTCTATAGAGTCACAGAACTTATGGAGTATCTCTCTATATTGAGAGAATTTAGTGTAATGACTTGTAATTTGTAGTTCAATTTACCCAACACTGGGGAGCTATGAGTTAGAAGTCCAAAAATCTAGCAGTTGTTCAGTACCTAGTGGCTAGTTGTTTCACCTGGTCTTCTGTATAAGCTGGAATTCTGAAGAAGTAAGTTCTATCAGATGTGCTGGCAAATAAGTGCCACCAGCCAAAGAAGAGTAAGTTTTCCTTCTCCCAAAGTCCTAATGTAGGCCTCCAGCAGTATATCTCAGACTAAAGGTGTGTACCACCGTGCCTGGAATTGGAACTTGCTTTGTCCCAAGCTGGTTTTGAACTCAAGAGATATGCTTGCCTCAGTCTCCTGTGATTAAACTGATGCACTATCTTGCTTGGACCTAAGCTTTTCTCAGCCACCATGCCTCGAGATCTCCATGTCAAAATTCGAATCAGAAGACCGTGTCTTCTAGCCTCAAGAACTGAATCACAGGTGTACCTTCCATTTCTGGATTGTAGTTCATTCCAGATGTAGTCAACTTGAGAATCAGGAATAACCATCACAGGCATTTATATATGCATGTTATACAACAGTTTCTGTTGTAGCATTTCAAATGAAATATGTCTTCTTATTCTACATACCATCAAGGTTAATGTTTATGCCACTTGATTAAATCTATGTGATAATTTTAATGTTTCTTGATGGACATTCTCTTTATGAATTATAATAACTAAAGTTTTAGTTTGACCAAGATGATCACTAGTAAAATTGTGTATCACTAAGTATTGTACTTATAAAATTCCACCTTTGAATAATATATCACTTAAAAGTCTTGCTTGTTTAAAAAAATAAAACAGCAACAATAAAAAATTGAAATTATACCTCTCTCTCTCTCTCTCTCTCTCTCTCTCTCTCTCTCTCTCTCTGTCTCTCTTGCTAATTTAGAGATTTTTCTCACAATCCTCTAGTTAATTTGAATAAGTGTTTGCCAACCTAATTGATTTCTGAAAGAAGCAACACCTTTTTTTATTGATTCTTTGTATTGTTTTGTTTCTTGTGTCTATTTAATTTCTTCCTTGAGTTTGTCTATATCTTAATATCTACTCTTTTTGGATGTGATATCTTGTTTTTTGTTATAAGAATTTAAGGGGCTGGAGAGATGGCTCAGTGGTTAAGAGCACTGACTGCTCTTCCAGAGGTCCTGAGTTCAAGTCCCAGCAACAACATGGTGGCTCATAACCCTCTGTAATGGGACTTGATGCCCTCTGAAGACAGCTACAATATATATATATATATATATATATATATATACATATACATATACATATACATATACATATACATATACATATATATGATATTAAATAAAAAAGAAGTTAAGGTGGGCTATGAATTTGCTGACATGTGGTTTCTCCAGTTTTTTTTTTTTTACACGTAGACACTTATTGTTGTGTACTTTCCTATTAGAATTACCCTTATTGTGTCTCATAAGTTTAGGTATGTTTTCTATTCATTTTATTAAATTCTAGAAAAAAAACTTCATTATTTTTTTCTGTTAATTTCTGTTTAGACCCTTTCTTTCTTTCTTTCTTTCTTTCTTTCTTTCTTTCTTTCTTTCTTCTTTCTTTTAGGTATGTTGTGCTATCTGGTTTTTTTTTTTTTTTGGATAAGTTATTTATATTTCAGATGTTATCCCTTTACCCCGTTTACCCCCATCCCCACCCAGGAACCCTCTATCCCATCCCTCTCCTCCTGCTTCTATGAGGATGTGCCCCCACATACCCCCCAACTCCAACCTCCCCACCCTCAAATTTCCCTACACACCGTGTCCAGCCTTCAGGGGACCAAGCCAAGGATCTCCTCTCCCACCTATGTCCAACAGGGCTATCCTCCCTTACATATACAGCTGGAGCCATGGGTCCCTCCCTAAGTGCTCCCCAGCTGGTGGTTTAGACCCTGGGAGCTCTGGTTGGTTGGTATTGTTGCTCTCCCCATGGGGCTGCAAACCCTTTCAGTTCTTTCAGTCTTCACTCTAATTCCTCAATTGGGAACCCCTTGATCAGTTCAATGGTTAGCTGTGAGTATCCACCTCTGAATATGTCAAACTCTGGCAGACCTCTAAGGAGACAGCTATATCAGGTTCCTGTCAGCATGCATTTACCGACATCCACATCGATGTCTACATTTGGTGACTGCACATGGCGTTACCCAGGTGGAATGGTCTCCAGACAACCCCTCCTTCAGGTTTTGTCCCACACTTTGTCTCCATATTTCCTCCCTTGACTATTTTGTTACTACTTCTAAGAAGGACCGAAGCACTCCCACTTGGTTGTCCTTCATCATGAGCTACATGTGGTCTGTGAGTTGAATCTTGGGTATTTCAAGCTTCTGGGCTAATATCCAATAATCAGTGAATATCATGTGTGTTCTTTTGTGATTGGGTTACCTCACTCAGGATGATATTTTCTAGTTCCATACATTTACCTAAGAATTTCTCAAATTCATTGTTTTTAATACCCGAGTAATACTCCATTGTGTAAATACACCACATTTTTTTTTTTGTATCTATTCCTCTGTTGAAGGACATATGGGTTTTTTTCTAGCTTCTGGCTATTATAAATAAGGCTTCTGTGAACATAGTGGAGCATATGTCCTTGTTATATGTTAGAGCATCTTCTGGGTATATGCCCAGGAGTGTCAAAGCTGGGTCCTCAGGTAATACTATGCTTCTTCACAGAGTTAGAAAGAGAAATTCTCAAATTCATTTGGAGTAACAAAAAACTCAGGATAGCGAAAACTATTTTCAACAATAAAAGAACTTCTGGAGGAATCACCATCCCTGACTTCATGCTGTACTACAAAGCAATAGAGATAAAAACTGAACGGTATTGGTACAGAGACAGGCAGGAAGACCAATGCAATAGAATTGAAGACCCAGAAATGAACCCACACACCTATGGTCACTTGATCTTTGACAAAGGAGCTAAAACTGTCCAGTGGAAAAATGACAGCATTTTAAACAAATGGTGCTGGTTCAAATGGAGGACAACATGTAGAAGAATGCAAATCGATCCATTCTTATCTCCTTGTATGAAGCTCAAGTCCAAGTGGATAAAGGACCTCCACATAAAACCAGATACACTGAAACTAATAGAAGAGAAGGTGGGGAAGAACCTTGAATACTTGGGCACACGGGATAAGTTCCTAAACAGAACACCAATGACTTATGCTCTAAGATCAAGAATTGGCAAATGAGAATTCATAAAATTTAAAAGTTTCTATAAGGCAACGGATACTGTCAATAGGACAAAACAGCAACCAACAGATTGGGAAAAGATCTTTACCAATCACACATCCAATAGAGGGCTAATATCCATTATATACAAAGAACTCAAGAAATTAGACTTCAGACAACCAAATAACCCTATTAAAAATGGGATACAGAGCTTAACAAAGAATTTTCAACTGAGGAAACTAGAATAGCCGAGAAGCACCTAAAGAAGTGTTCAGCATCCTTAGTCATCAAGGAAATGCAAATCAAAACAACCTTGAGATTCCACCTCACACCAGTCAGAACTGCTAAGATCAAAAACTCAGGTGATAGTAGATGCTGGCAAGGATATGGAGAAAGAGAAACACTCCTCCATTGTTAGTAGGATTGCAAGATGGTGCAACCACTTTGGAAATCAGTCTGGCAGTTCCATATTTTCATTCAGTAGTGCGTGGTTCAGTTTCAAGAGGTTGTATGTTTTCTATAGAATCTGTAATTGCTGATATCCAACTTTTGTCCATATAAGAATTTTATTCAGTACTTTAGTATAGATATTCATAAGGGAAAATTGGTGTGAAGTTTTCTTTCACTGTTAGATCATTGTATGGTTTACATATCAACATATCACCTAATTGTGGCTTAACAGGTCATATAAAGCACTGTTTCTTCTGTTTCTATTTTGTGAAATAGATTGAGAAGTATTGGAATTAGGTCTTCTTTTAAGGTCTGATAGAATTCTACACAAATACCATCTAGCCCTTGGATTATTTTGGTTGGGAGACTTTTAATATAACAGTGCTTCTATTTCTATAGGGATTATGGGACTGTTTAGATCATTTATCTTATCCTGTTTTGACTGTGGTACCTGGTATCTGTCTAGAAAATCATCCATTTCATCTAGATTTTCCAGTTTTGTTGAGTATAGGCATTTGTAGTAGGATCTGATGATTTTTTAAAAGTTTCTTGGATTTTTGTCATGTCTACCTTTTCACTTTCGATTTTGCTAATTTAGATACTGTCTCTATGCCCTCTAGTTATTTTGGCTAGGGGTTTAATCTATCTTTTTTATTTTCTCAAAGAACCAGTTACTAGCATTGTTGGTTCTTTGCATATTTCTATTTGTTTTTACTTGGTTGATTTCAGCCCTGAATGTGATTATTTCCTGCTGTTTACTCTTCCTGAGTGTATTTCTTTTTATTCTAGAGTTTTGAGATGTGCTGTTACATTACTAGTAAATGTTCTATCAAAGATCTTCATGGAAGAACTCAGAGCTATGAGTTTTCTTCTTAGCACTGCTTTCATTTTGTCCCATATGTTTGATTATGTTGTGCATTCATTTTTATTAAATTCTAATAAAGTCTTTAATTTCTTTATTTCTTCCATGACCAAATTATCATTGAGAAGAAAGTTGTTCAGCTTCCAGGTATATGGGGAGTTTCTGTTGTTTTTGTTATTGAAGACCAGCCTTAGTCCTTGGTGATCTGATAAGATGCCTGGGATTAGTTCAATGTTCCTGTATCTGTTGAGGCTTGCTTTGTATCTGATTATATGGTCAAGTTTGGAGAAGGTACCATGAGGTTCTGAGAAGAAGGTATATTCTTTTGTTTTAGGGTGAAATGTTTTGTAGATATCTATTAAATACCTTTAGTTCATAATTTCTGTTAGTTTTACTGTGTCTCTGCTTAGTTTCTGTTTCCTTGATCCGTCTATTTGTGAGAGTGGGGTGTTGAAATCTCCCACTATTATTGTTTGAGACTCAATGTGTTCTTTGAGCTTTATTACCATTTCTTTTAACAAATGTGGGTTCCCTTGCATTTGGGGCTTAGATGTTCAGAATTGAGAGTTTATCCTGTTGGATATTTTTCTTTGATGAGTATGTAGTGTTCTTTCTCATCTGTTTTGCTAACTTTTGTTTGAAAGTCTATTTTGTTGGATATTATAATGGCTACTCCAGCTTGTTTCTTCAGGCCATTTGCTTAGAAAATATTTTCCAGCCTTTTACTTTGAGGTAGTGTCTGTATTACTGAGGTGTGTTTCCTGCATGCAGCAACATGTTGGGTCCTCTTTACATATTTACTCTGTTAGCCTATGTCTTGTTATTGGGGAATAGAATCCATTGATGTTGAGAAATATTAAGGACCAATGGTTGTAGCTTCCTATTATTTTTGTTGTTAGAGGTGGAATTAGTGTGGTTCTCCTCTTCTGGGTTTGTTGTGAGAAGATTAATTTCTTGCCTTTTTGTGGGTGTAGTTTCCATCCTTGTGTTGGAGTTTTCCTTCTATTATTCTCTGTAGGGCTGAATTAGTGGAAAGATATTGTCAATTTTTTTTTTTTGTCATGGAATAGCTTGCGTTCTCCATCTACGGTAATTGAGAATTTTGCTGGGTATCATAGCCTGAGCTGGCATTTTTGTTTTCTTAGGATCTGTATGACATCAGCCCAAGATATGGCTTTTTGAGTCTCTGTTGAGAAGTCTGGTATAACTCTGATAGGTCTCCCTTAATAAGTTTCTTGACCTTCTGCCATCCAGCTGTTAATATTCTTTCTTTGTTCTGTACATTTGGTGTTTTGATTATTATGTGATGGAAGGAATTTCTTTTTTTTTTTTTGTCCAATTTGTTTGGTATTCTACAGTCTTTTTGTATGTTTATAGGCATCTCTTTCTTTAGGGTAGGGAAGTTTTCTGCTATAATTTTGTTGAAGACGTTTACTGACCTATTGAGTTGGGAATTTCTGTACTCTTTTGTATGTGTTATTCTTAGGTTTAGTCTTTTTATTGTGTTCTGAATTTCTTTAATGTTTTAAGGTAGAAGGTTGCTTGCTTTTTTTGTATTTTCTTTGACTGTTGTATCAATGTCTTCTGTTGTATCTTCTCTTCTCTCTTCTATATCTTGCATTCTGTTGGCTTGGATCTGTGATTCTTCCAGCTCTCTGGATTTTCCTTCTCCAGAGTTGTCTCCTTTTGGGAGTTGACTCCTAGCAGAAAGCGACTATGATCTTTGCAGCCATCTTGAGCCATATACCCTGACAAGAGACTTGTTTTCAACAGCCCACAACAGCTGAGCACACTCTGATAAACATCTTGTTTTGCTCACATATCTTGTTTTGCTGCTTAGTGCCCTTAGGTTCAAGGCGCACATGGTATCCATGCTGCAAGGCATGTGACATAGTGGCTTCAGCTGTGTTCCCCTGCTTGTCCATGAAGGCAAGGCACATGGAAAAGCATATAAATAACCAAAATTTCCTTTCAATAAAGGGAGAGACTTGAACAGACTCCCTGTCTTGTCTCCATTCTTCACATCTCTTGCCCTTCCATCCCCACTCTCTCTCTTGCTAGATCCTGACCCACAGACTGGAACAGCAGCTCGGACTGGGGCAAAGTGGCCCCCAAAATGTGGGGCAGAATGGGTTGTTACAGAGTGGCTCCTCAATATTGGAGCTCCAGTAAATAGGATACAGTGAAGGACACCGTGGGGATTGGAAGCATGCAACCTCACTCCTGCGCTGGAGAACCTGTTGACTGAAGGAGCTGGCTTGAGTTTGGCACTCAACACAAGACAACAAGAACGAGAGATCCAGTGAGGGACATTAGTGGAAGAAGGATGGCCAAAAATTCAGAAGTGATACAAAGGTGATCTCTGTGGGAACCTGCCATGTCGAGACCAGTAAGTCATCGTAACGAAAATGGGGCAAAAAATAAGTCAGCAGGAAGGCTTTAAAGATGGAAGGCATAAATTGTAGGCTGCTCTGAATCAAGAGAGCCAAACAGATAAATAGATGAATAGAAGGTTGTTCTAGGTAGAGAGTTGAACAGAAATATAGTGTTAATCAGTTGTATTAGATTGATTTAACTTTCAAAATGGGTGTGATTCTGAGTTGTATTTTTATATTTTTCCTCTGGATAAAAGGTCAATGTAAAGGCTTTTCTGGTTACTGGCTCATGGATAGGCAGATTTGGGAAAAAAGGTTTTTCTATGTGTTTTCTGAAGAGATCATTAAGGTAGTAGTTATATCTCCCAGAATTATATGGATTAGACATGACAGAGGTAGGCCTTCAGAAGACTAGATTCTAGAGAATCAAACAAAATAATTATCTTGATACTGAAATTTGTTTTGAGGATTGTATATTACGGAATACACACCCTTGGTGAATGAATCTTCTTGTCACCTGCATGTCCACTGATGTCCTGGACTTCCAGCTGGATGCAGTTAAGACAGATATCAGAGGATTATCAATTTTCCCTTCCCCTTACAAAGGTGATCTCAATCTTCTAATATCTCAATGCCTGTATTCAGCTTGAAGAAGTTACTGAAGAATTGGTGCCCCAATTCCCTGGACTTGGGGACTGAGGTGGTTAATATTAGGTTGTCTTTCAAGGAAAAATAATGGTTTTATTGGAACAGGAAGGAAGAGCTAAAATTGATTACACAGCCATAATCTATTGGTAGAAATCTGTATAATTGTTACTAACCTGATGCAAATTCAAGGACTTCATTGGTATAATTTCTTCTATTAATTCAAAATTTATGGATACAAGGCTTAGACCTTTAACTTCTCAAACTGTGGGAATTGTGTGCTGCCCTTAAAAAAAGAGTGTTGTCCTTTATACCTACCATTTAGGCATTGTTAAGTCTCTTGACTCTCAGGTTCATGCTGTTCAACAAATGGATGGCTTTGGTATGACAACAGATAGACACTATTAAAATGAAACCCATACAGGTCTGTTATTGCAGGCTGGAAGTAGGAGACTCTAAAACCTCTGACATCAAGACTGACAAGGATTAGCCCCTAATTTACGCACTAAGTCAGATAGTCAATAGCGGGTAAGAGAACACCTCAAGACCCTTACCCCTAACTGGGAGGCCTCACTATCCTAAGACAGAAGCTGATCCAATGGCTGTTCAGTATCCAAAGACTGGAAAGTGAGGCTGGGATTCTTTGTTCCAATATAAGGCAGGCGTGGTTTCCATAAGTTTTCCTAGCCTTCACTTTTGAAAAAAATTTAAAAAGGGGGACCTGTTGGAAGCTACCTCCTTTCAGAAAGCGACTATGATCTTTGCAGCCATCTTGAGCCATATACCCTGACAAGAGACTTGTTTTCAACAGCCCACAACAGCTGAGCACACTCTGATAAACATCTTGTTTTGCTCACATATCTTGTTTTGCTGCTTAGTGCCCTTAGGTTCAAGGCGCACATGGTATCCATGCTGCAAGGCATGTGACATAGTGGCTTCAGCTGTGCTCCCCTGCTTGTCCATGAGGGCAAGGCACATGGAAAAGCAAATTAATACCACAGATTTCCTTTCAATAAAGGGAGAGACTTGAACAGACTCTCTGTCTTGTCTTCATTCTTCACATCTCTTGCCCTTCCATCCCCACTCTTTCTCTTGCTAGATCCTGACCCACAGACTAGAGCAGCAGCTCGGGCTGGGGCAAAGTGGCCCCCAAACCTGGGGCAGAATGGGTCGTTACAGTCTCCCTTTGTGTGTGTGTGTGTGTGTTTAATGTTTTTATTTCCCGTTTTGGACCCTGGATGGTTTTATTCAACTCCTTCCCCTCTTTGATTGTATTTTCCTGTATTTCTTTAACAGTTTTATGTGTTTCCTCTTTAAGAGCTTCTACTTGTTTACCTTTCTACCTGTTTCCTCATATTTTTTTAAGGGAGTTATTCATGTCCAGACTGCAAGATGGTGCGACCACTTTGGAAATCAGTGTGGCGGTTCCTCAGAAAATTGGACATAGCATTATCTGAGGATCCAGCTATACCACTCCTAGGCATATACCCAGAAGATGCTCGAACATATAACAAGGCCATATGCTCAACTATGTTCATAGCAGCCTTATTTATAATAGCCAGGAGCTGGAAAGAACCCAGATGTCCTTCAACTGAGGAATGGATTAAAAAAAAATGTGGTATATTTACACAATGGAGTATTACTCAACTACTAAAAACAATGAATTCGAGAGGTTCCTAGGTAAATGGATGGAACTAGAAATTATCATCCTGAGTTAAGTAAGCCAATCACAAAAGAACTCACAAGGTATTCACTCACTGATTATTAGATATTACCCCAGAACCTTGAAATGCCCAAGATGCAACTCACAGGCCACATGAAGCTCATAAAGAAGGAAGACCAAGTGGGGGTGATTCAGTCCTTCTTAGAAGGAGCAACAAAATACTCAAGGGAGCAAATATGGAGACAAAGTGAGGGACAGAAACTGAAGGAGGGGCCATCTGAAGACCATTCCACCTGAGTATCCATCCCATGTGCAGTCACAAAAGGTAGATGCTGATGTGGAAGTCAGGAAGTGTATGCTGATAAGAGCCTGATATGGATGTCGCCTCAGAGTTCTTCAAGAGTCTGACATATTCAGAGGCAGATGCTCAGAGCTAACCATTGAACTGATAATGGGGATCTCAATGGAGGAGTTAGAGTGAAGACTGAAGGAATTGAAAGGGTTTGTGGCACCATGAGGAGAGCAACAATACCAACCAACCACAGCTCCCAGGGTCTAAACCATCAGCCTGGGAGCACTTAGGGAGGGGTCCAGGGCTTCAGCTGAATAACTAAGAGTGGAGGGCCCTGCTGGGCATAGGTGGAAGAAGAGAACCTTGATCTCATGAAGGCTGGATGCCCCTAGGGGTGGGAATTTTGAGGGTGGGGAGGTGCGAGTGGGGGGTAGATAGAGGTTACATCCACAGAGGAGGAGGGGTGAGGGAATAGGGGGTTCCTGGGTGGGTGGGGGATGGGTTAAGGGGACAACATATGAAATGTAAATAAAACATCCAATAAAAAAATTAAAAAAAAAGACATCTCTATATATTCTTCACAAGATGGGATCGTAGCTATAAATCTTGCTTTTCAGGTGTGTTGGCGTATCCAGGGCTTGCTGTGGTGGGAAAACTGGCTTCTGATGTTGTTGTCATTGTCTTCTGTTGCTTATGTTATTGTGCTTGCCTCTTGCTATCTGGTTATCTCTAGTGTTAACTGGCCTTGCTACTGTGACTGAAGCCTACCCTTTCTGTGAGCCTGTGATCATTTGATCCTGATTGTTTCAGAACTCCTGGAGATCAAGCTGCCTTTGCATGTTGGCCAAGTGGGTGGAGAGACAAAGTCCAGTTTCCACTCCTCTGTGCATGTGCAAACCAAAGGAGGAATGCTGATTTCTATATGTCAACACATTTTATTTTACTTTTACTTAAAAGTAACACAAATGAATACTTTCATAAACAAACAAACAAACAAAAACCTGACTGTAAGCCATTGTACATTCAAATTATCGCTAGTCTCAAGATTATCTGAACAAATAAACTGACCCTCGTACTGCTTGAAGTAAAATTATGTGAGACCAAAATAAAAAAAAATAATCTTGATAAAGTGAGTTGTTTACTTTGTGGAATTTTTCAATGCCTTTTTATATTTTCTTGTTCGTATTTGGGTGGCAAACCGTGTACCAATATTCAGTATCTACAACAAGAGAATGCAATGTTAAGGTAATCACTTTCTTAGTAACAATAGTGGCAAACTAAAAAAACAAATCAATTTACTTAGCATCCTCAATAATTTTTTTCAGCAGAAATTTTGTCTAGTATATGTCAGAGTAATCGGAAGTCATCTTTCCCAAAATCATTTTTAGGTTTTTTTTTTCCCAGTGTTTCATATACTGTTCTACTGTTCGGGTTCAGATCTAAATAGCATTATCCCAAGCATATAGATTACTCAGATTGAAATATCTAATTCATTATTACTTATTTAAGGTACCAGCTACCATTTAAAAAGAAGGGTGTGATTAAGAAAGGATGAGGGGAGAGAAGATATGAACATTTACACTATACAATCTCATATAATGCTACAATATCTCAGAGGTTATGATCCACAGCTCTATGCAGCCTCCAGACTGAAGAGTAATCTGCTGAAACTTCAGATTGAGTCATGCAGTCATTTAAATGAATTCAAGGTACAAATGTTCTGCTTCAGCTCAGTTGCTTATAATAATAGGAATGAATCTGCTCACTGTATTTTGAGACACTGGTGGAATTTAATTTTCCTTATCTTATGTTCACATATTATAGATATGAATTAATGTGCACATAATATCACTGTTTATGTGCAATAAAATTTCACATTTGAAAAAGACAAGATAAACAAAGAAAAACATTGACCAAAAACAAACTGAAAAGCAACATGCTCATCCCTCAGGAACATAATGATTAAGAAATATTCTAGGTTTGTATCTACAACTACTTAATATACTTTCTTCAAACTCCACAGTATAAATTCATGTCAATAGAATATGCCACACTCTTAGGTATGATTGTCATAACAATGGTTAATGAGCATTCCTAAATTTCATATCATATGGAGTTGTATTTTGTTATTTGATGTCTCATGTTGTTTTCTACCTATTGTTGGGAGCCAACACCTAGCCGAAAGTGTCTATCATCTTTGCAGCTATCTCAAGCCATATACCCTGACAAGAGACTTGTTTTCAACAGCCCGCAACAGCTGAGCACACTCTGATAAAATCTTGTTTTTCTCACATATCTTGTTTTGCTGTTTAGTTTCGCCCGCAGCTAGGTGCACGTGGTCTCCTCACTGCTAGCTAGGCGCACGTGATATCCACACTGCAAGGCACATGACTTAGTGCCTTCAGCTGTGCTTGTCTACGAGGGCAAGGCATGTGATAAAGGGTATAAATTCCCAGGATTTCCTTTCAATAAGGAGATTTGAAGAGACTTGATCAGACTTCCTGTCTTGTCTCCATTCTTCACATCTCCGGCCCCACTCTTTCTCTTGCTAGGCCCTGACGCCATGGACAGGAGCAGCAGAACGGGCCGTTACAAAGTGACCCCTGAACGTAAGGCAGCTTGGGTGGCTACAACCTATGATACTGAAATTTTTATATTTTAAATCTAATTTTTATAATTAGATTTATTCAGTGTTTGAGCAAATGAAGGTTCATAGGTTCTCATTTCATATAGTAATTAAAGAAATTATTACAAATTAATGAATTTTTAGGATTGAGGGAGGAAAATGAATAAATAATAAGCCAATGAAGAAACTGATGGAAGACACTTCTAATACTCAGTTATACATTGCCAAGTCTGGAACATGTATTAATCAAACATGGTTGATCTTCTGAACATAAGTGTACATACAACAGACCACTAGTTGTCAGATTCATGACACAGACCAGAAAGTATGGATCAAGCAAGGGTCCTTGAGTCTCAATTGGAAGGGGGAATGAAATGGTAATGGAATGAAGATGATGAGAGAGAGGGTATCATGAGAGGAGTTGGAGGTGTCAGGGTCGGTTGTGGGGAGGGGAAGGGAGTTGGTGAGATGACATAAGTTTGTGTGGAAATATGCAACCCATAGGGGCATCTCCATGAAGAATCAGAGACCTAGAATAGCGAAGGCACCCAAGAATCTATGAGAAGGTTCTTAGCTGTGACTCAGCTTTGGGAATATGGAGTCTGGGGAGGCTGCCTCCTGTGGCCAGGCAGGAACTCCAGTGAAACAACAGGGACACCAAGTCACCCACAGAACTTTTCACCCAAAATGTATCCTTTCTACAAGAAAGGTAGAGATTTGTGATGGAACAGAGACTGACAGAATGGTTAAACAATAACCTTCCCAGTGTGAGACCCATTCCATGGGCAAGAACCAATCCCTAACACTATTAATGATACTTTGCTATACTTTCAGATAGGAGTCTAGCATGGCTGTCCTCTGAGAGGCCCAACATACCAAATTACTTAGACAAAGGCATATAACAATGACCAAACAGTGGATGGAGCTTGAGGACACTTACTGAAGAATATAAGGAATGATTACAACCCCTAAGGGGATGGGAACTCCATAAAAAGACCAACACAGTCAATGAACCTGAACTACTGCGGCTCTCAGAGACTGAATCATCAACCAAAGAAGATGCAAGGGGTGGACCTAGCATATCCTGCACATATGTAAGAGATTTGCAGCTTTGTTTTCATGTGGGCCCCAAAAAATTGGAGTGGGGTTAATCTCAAAAGTTGTTGTCTGTATTCAGGATATGTTCTAGCTGAGATCACTAGTCTGGGAGCTTGAATGGGAGCTGAAACCCCTAGCCTTGCAGAATGGATGGGGTCCTGACACACTCAAATGAGAAGGACAGATGAGGGAAGGATTATCGAATGAGGTGCCCTAGAATGAACTGGATGTAAAGTGAATAAGAATATATATATGAATCAATATTTAGATATTTTCTGAAAAGTTATTTTTAATCTTATTTTATTGAATTTTGAATTTCTTTTTAAAAAATTTCTTTCAACATAAACATTTTTTATTTGAATCAACATCTAATTTTCCCTTAAATTTAGTGATTTGTGTGACTTTTTCTTTTACTGGCTATTTTATTTATTTACATTTCTAATGCTATCCCCCTTCCAGGTTTCCCCTCTGGAAACCTCCTATCCCATCCCCCTCCCTCTGATTCTATGAAGGTGCTTCCCCAGTCAACCACCCACTCAGATTTGGAATCTCAGGAGATTATCTGAGGTGATTTTTTTTTTTGATAGCAGAGAGTGGAAGTGAATAATTTATTATATCTTGTACCAGTTGGGACTCATATCCCTGTAGCTTCTTTCTCTAAGGGTTTATTGCTATGAAAACATGTAATTAATTTTACTCATGTTCTTTTACTCTCCTGTGAAACTATGACATACTTCACTGAAGGTAAAACTATACTTTCTTTCTATAGTCATCAAATTGGTATGTCAGAATAAAAATCAATTTTATTTTACAATGGAGAACATATAAAGCATATGGTTCAAAAATGCAATCCTAATCAAAATTCCAACTAAATTCTTCAGAGAGATAGAAAGAGAAATTCTCAAATTCATCTGGATTAACAAAAATTCCAGGATAGCAAAAAAAATTCTCAACAATAAAAGAACTTCTGGGGAAATCACCATCACTGACCTCAAGCTGTACTACAGAGCAATAGTGATAAAAACTCCATGGTATTGGTACAGAGACAGGCAGGCAGATCAATGGAATAGAACTGAAGACCCAGAAATAAACCCACATACCTATGGTCACTTGGTCTTTGACAAAGAAGCCAAAACCATCTAGTGGGAAAATACATTTTCAACAAATCGTGCTGGTTCAACTCGAAGTCTGCATGTAAAAGAATACAAATTGATCTATTCTTATCTCCTTGTACAAAGCTCAATTCCAAATGGATCAAGAACCTCATCATGAAACCAGATACATGAAATCTAATAGAAGAGAATGTAGGAAAGAACCACAAACACATTGACACAAGAGAAAATTTTCTGAACTGAACACCAATGACTCATGCTCTAACATCAAAAATTGACAAATGGAACCTCATAAAATTGAAAGGCTTCTGAAATGTAATGGACACTGTTAATAGGACAAAAATGGCAACCCACAGATTGGGAAACGATCTTTACCAACCCTACATCTGATAGAGGGCTAATATGCAAAATATACAAATAACTCAAGAAGTTCTCCAGACAGCAACAATACCAACCAACCAGAGCTCCCAGGGTCTAAACCACCAGCTTTGGAGCACATAGGGAGAGACCCATGGCTCCAGCTGTATATGTAGGGGAGGATGACAGTGTTAGGCATAAGTGGATGAGGAAGTCTTTGGTCCAGTGAAGGCTGGATGCCCCAGTGTGGGGGAAATCATGGGTGGGGAGGTGGGAGTGGGAGGGTGGGTGGGGGCACATTCTCATAGAAGCAGGAGGATGGGGATGGGATAGGGGGTTGCTGGGTGGGGGGATGGAAAAAAAGGATTACATCTGAAATGTAAATAAAATATCCAATAAAAAAAAGAAATTCTCCAGAGAAACAAATAACCCTATTCAAAAATGGGGTACAGAGGTAAATAACGATTTTTCAACTGATGAATCTCAAATGACTAAGGAGCACTTAAAGAAATGTTCAACATTCTTAAGCATCAGGGAAATGCAAATAAAACATCCCTGAGATTCCACCTCACACCAGTCAGAATGACTAAGATCAAAAACTCCAGCTACAGCAAATTCTGGCAAAGATGTGGAGAAAGAGGAACAGTCCTTATTGCTATTGGGACTGCAAGCTGGTACAACCACTTTGGAAATCAATCTGGCAGATCTTCAGAAAAATGGAAATAGTTCTACCTGAGGACTCAGCTATACCACTCTTGGGCATATACCCAAAATATGCTCCAACATATAACAGGGACACATGCTACGCTATGTATATAGCAGCCTTATTTATAATAGCCAGAAGCTGAAAACAACTCAATTGTCCCTTACCAGAAGAATGGATACAGAAAACGTGATAAATTTACACAATGGAGTACTATAAAGACATTCAAAACAATGATTTCATGAAATTTTAAGGAAAATGAATGGAACTAGAAAATATTATACTGAGTGAGGTAACCTAGACACAAAATGACACACATGGTATGTACTCACTGGTAAGTGGATTTTAGCCCCAAAGCTCAGAATATCCATGATACAATCCATAAATCATTTTCAGCTTATGAAGGAAGACGAAAGTATTGATTCTTCAGTCTTTCATAGAAGGGAGAACAAAATAACCACAGGAGGTAGAAGGAGGGAGTGTGGATGGAGGAGAGAGGCAGAGGAAAAAAGGGGACCAGGAACATGTATTAAAAGGAACAGTAGAGAAGTACAGAGGATAGGGAAATTGAATAGAAATATGTAACAATGGAGGATGTGGAGCTGTGGGTAGCCACTTGAAAGTCCCTGATATCAGGGATGCAAGAGGCTCTCAGGACCCAACAGGGATAACTTTAGCTGAAATACAGAACAAACCAGAGATACGAACTGTAGAGACCACCTCCAGCAGGTATGTATAACCCCCAGTTGAGGAATGGGCCAACCCATCCTTATCAAATTTTTTAACCCAGAAATCTTCCTGTGTAAAGGAACAACAGGGACATAAAATGGAACAGAGTCTGAATAAAAGGCTATCCAGAGACTGTCCCACCTAGGGATCCATCCCATCTGCAGGAACCAATCCCCCCACATTATTGCTAATGCCAAGAAGCACTTGCTGACAGGATACTGATTTGGCTGTTCCCTGAGAGGAACACCTACCAGCACCTGACAAATACAGATGCAGATACTTACAGCCAACTATGGGACTGCGTAAGGGTAACTTGGTTCATGCCTGGAACCCCCGAGACTTCAAGGGAGAAATGGCAGGCATTCGGCCACGTCCCCAGAACCCAGAGTCCTGACACACAGTCTAATCTCCATAGACTTACATTGTCCAGTCACATAGGCCAATATAGCCCCTCCCAAAGTGCACAGGTAGAGGGCGTGACTACAGGCCTCAGGCCCTGGAGATTTACATACTAATGAAGGCCAGAGGGCAGAGCAAATTAAGCATTCTTCCTAGAACCTCCCCCTTTTCTCCCTCCCTATTTAACTCAGGTCTGCCCTGAGTTTGGTGGGGGGGGGGGGACATCCAGATCCATCCACCATCTGCCATTACAATAAACCTGTTTGGAAACAAGGACTTTCTCATATCATTGGGGCCTGCCACTTCCAAAGCCTCCAGCCTCTGGAATCTTAGACTTTCTCCTGTATGTGGGGCCAGCCGCGTAGAAAGCCTCCAGGACTACCACTGCGGCCTTTTTACCCACAGCCAACCACTGGACTGAGGCCAGGGCCCTAGCACCCATAACATCTAACAGCCTTTTGTAACTCTGGTTATACGAGATCCAGTGCCAACTTCTGGCCTTTTTGCGCAATAAACACTTATAAACTCACAGGGAAAAATACTCAGACACAAAAAATGAAAGTCATTTTTTTAAGAGTAGTTTTTCTAAGTGAAATAATAAAGTGAATATTTTAATGATGAAGAAGAAGTGTACATTAAAAAAGTAGTTGGGAATGATCAAGTATGGAGCTTTAAGGTTTGAGTTATTCAATTTTTACTTTGGAGAGAAAAATTTAGAGGTCTAAAATATAATATATCATAATGTGTGTGTTTCTGTTTGTGTGTGTGTATGGTAGTATACTGTGGTATCTGTATTAAAATAGAATAATTAATGAAAGTGGTAAACTTTTCAAACTAATAGGGTGATCCATTTACAGAGAAGAATATAGAGGAAGAAATTAATCACTCAAAACAAATCCTAGGAGAAATGATTTCACAACCTTCAGTCCCAAATGACAATTGGAGTAATAAAACATCACTATCACAGTGTTCACACACGTTAGGCTGCTACTCTCCACAAGTGGGTTCCTATATCTTTCTACCTTGACAGGTAAAGCAAGAACAATTTTATCTTTTTATTTTTCTGCCTTCTCAATTTAAAATATATCTAGATCTAATGAATGAAAATAATTTTTAAACAGAATAATGAGTCTTAAAAAATTTAAGAGTATCAGCAAGATTGAATTTTTATTATTTTACTATAGTCTTCCTACAGAGGAAAGTTCCATTTTTTTCTATTTGTATGCCCACATGTATATATTCATGTAACTTAAATATCAAGCAATAACTTGGCTCAATATATGACAAATAATGCATGCAATATCAGTGAATTATGAAATATATTCCATATTACTTATCTAATCTAAAAAGACAAGAGGTAAATTATTTCCTTTCTAAAGTTCATCAAAAACATGTATACTCAAATACATACATGTGTCAAACATATACATGAAAATGTACATATTTACATATACAGAGGCAGATGCACTTTAGAACATTTATTGTACTCTGTTCAAACAGCTGTTTTAGATTGTGAAGAAAATTGAGTAGTAAAATTCAACATTATTGGATGATTTTTTTCAATGCTGCTAGTTGATATCTATCTAACTTGTCAAAAGAATTGGTACTAGACCAGTGCTGCTGCTGGGTAAGGAGTACTATTGTAAAACATAACAATTTCTAAAATCAAAGATCAAATCAGAGTTAACTTTTTCTCAGTTTATGCTGGTGCAATAAAAGACTAGAAAAATGGCTAACTTTGAAACCATATACGCACAAACAACAAATACAGAACGTTCTATATTCATGTTTATATAAATATTTGTGCATATATTTATACATATTAAAATGTTGCTATCAATTTGAGAGTGTGTTCATAAAATTACTTAAAGAGACAGTAACTAGGTTCTAGCTAAAGTGAGGAAAGGGAGAGACAAGTGGTATAAGTTTATTTTTAAATATTTTAAATAAAACAAAACACAAAAGGACTAGCCATCCTATTTGTTAGTAGTAAATGTTTGTACTCTCCATTTTTATATTGAAGCATATTTAGTGATTATAATAGTTGTCAATTACTGACTATCTCTAAACTAATAAAATGTTTTTAAGATCATGTGCTCTTAAAAGAATATAATAATTAAACTAAATTGTGTATTAAATATCATAAAGAATGGAAATTATATCCTCTGAAATATAGCATGAGTCTAACATTTGAGTTTATTTCATATTGTGGAAAGATCAAATGAGAATCAATATTTCCAAATCTATCTCTTGCAATTACTAATGTAGACCTTATGTATATTACAGAATAGGTATAAAGTCATGGACAACTAATGGTGGATATTCTCAGTTTCTATCACAGATACTGGTCACTTTTGTTATAAAAAATAGATTAAGAAAATGTTGAAAGAAAGAAGTAGGACTCAAAAAATTTTACAGTATATAACAGATGAAAAATAAACTGTGTTCTACCTCATACATGTATTGTTGTTATCCAGCAGTAAAAATGATTTTGCAAAATTTTTAATTATAGACTGGAAGAAAGAATGGATATAGGAAACTGTTCCTTTAATGAATTCATTTTTGTTGGAGTTACCAATAATCCAGAGATGAAAGAGCCGCTATTTGCCATATTTCTACTCATCTATCTTATCAATGTTCTGGGAAATCTTGGTATGATCATTTTGATCAGAATGGATCCCCAGCTCCACACACCCATGTACTTTTTCCTGAGCCACCTCTCTTTCTGTGATCTCTGCTACTCAACAGCAATTGGTCCCAAGATGCTGGTAGATATGTTTGGCAAGAACAAGTCAATTCCCTTCTGGGGCTGTGCTCTTCAGCTCTTCATTTTCTGTATCTTTGCAGATTCTGAGTGTGTACTGCTGGCAGTGATGGCTTTTGATAGGTACCAGGCCATTAACAACCCCTTGCTTTACACAGCAAATATGTCCAGCAGGAAGTGTTTTATGTTCATGGCTGGAGTTTACCTGGTGGGAACATCAGATGCTTTGATACATACAACTTTGGCATTCCGTTTGTGTTTCTGTGGGTCTAATGAGATCAACCACTTCTTCTGTGATTTACCTCCACTTTACCTTCTCTCCTGCTCAGATACTCAAGTAAATTACCTGGCACTATTTACTATTTATGGTTTCCTTGAACTGAGCACCATCTCAGGAGTTCTTGTTTCTTACTGTTGCATCATCTCAACACTCCTAAAAATCCGTTCAACTGAGGGGAGGTTCAAGGCTTTCTCCACCTGCACCTCTCACTTGACTGCAGTTGCTATTTTTCAAGGAACTCTACTCTTCACATATTTTCGACCAAGTTCTTCTTATTCCCTTGATCAAGACAAAATGACATCTTTATTTTATACCCTTGTGATTCCTATGCTGAACCCACTGATTTACAGTTTAAGGAACAAGGATGTCAAAGAGACCTTGGGTAAAATTAAAAGAAAAAGATGGTTTTAAATATTTATTGAGATTCACATGAATGTTTTAGCTATTCGCTATGTTTTTCTGGATGGCTTTGAAATTGTGAATCTTCACTTCACTCTCTCTTTTTTAAAGATTCATTTATTTATTTTGTATATAGTAGACTCATGCATGTATGCCTGAAGACCAGAAGAGTGCACCAAATCTCATTAAAGTCTCTTAACTTATCAACACATACCAGTAAGCCTAGCATGTTGCAAGAGGATTCTAACCCAAAGTGAGTCATAGTTACTCTCTGGATTAAAAATCATGATCATTATGTTATACTAGGTGCTTTTTTTGTATTTTGTGTTTTCATTCATGGTGAGTCATCTTTTGTCTATGATCATAAGGGCAATTATCTAATGTAAGTCATGGATAAACAGTACATGAGCAAACTAATAGCTCTTAATCTGCTTCAAAATGTCATAGAATAAATCTGTGCAGAATATTTCAAGAGTTAATAAATATGTGATATTTGCAAGAGACCAGCAAACTTGACTAATATACTCTGTTGCATATCTAAAGACATACTCACCTCCAAGGTACCATGGATTTGGCTTGGCCTAGCTGCCTTTGGAGGAATAGATTTTTTATGTTAGAGTCCATGGATTATGAGGAACAATGTACCTTCCAATTCCTGAGAGTTTTACACACTTTTCCAGGCAGTAGAACATTCAGGCTGCTTTGTTTTTCTCTGTATATTGCCTTGGAAGTCAAGGAAGCATAGAAGCTTGACAGGGCAATTGATATTATATATTAATCTTGAGTATCCTGTATAGCTTGCAAACATCACTGTATCCTGGCAACTACACCTGCATTTGCCTTCTCAATTTGCATTTTATTATTTGTGATAAAGATATAAAACATGCCTGATTGCTCTCAATAAAATTGCTACATCTTATGTTTTCCTGTGAATCCTCCAATGGTTCTGCTTTCATTCTTCTCCTTCACATCAGATGACCTTGGCCAGGGAAGTGAGGGCAGATGCTTAAGTAGAAGAAAGGAACAATTTTAGGCAAAATATCTAGCAATTAAAAAACTCTTACAGACTACTTATCTGTTTCATTTTTAGATTTACAGATGTTCAAAATAGCTTAAGAGCAAAGAAAATAGCCTTCATAAAGTACATGGTTACATGGAGTGTAATATCAGGTTTCTCTGTTGCTTCTAATCCCTTCCCTATACACTTTATCATCTGGGTTAAATGTTCTGTTTGGTAACTCATAAACAACTGTCTTGCAACTTATTTTTGTTATTTATGACTCAATTATGTAAGTTATTTTCTTCAACAGGATATTGTGCATATCCCTTGCCGAAGGACTAATTGTTCCTTTCATATTATAAAAAAAAACTACATTGCATATTTGATATTAAATGTGGAAATAAAGAAAAATACCAAATATCAACTACATACTAAAGTAATAATTATGTCCATGCAAATATATAAACACTTGTCTATATATATGCAAATATATAAACCATCAAATGATTCACACTTGTGTTAATCGCAGCAGTAAATCTTCAATGTAAAACTTAATGTAGATGTATTAATTCCTATACTGCTTAAAGATTCTTTTAAATTTCAACTATGTGATACTAAAAGAGGGAAAGTAATAATGATTAATGAATTATTTCTTTAGTGATGTTCTTAAACATGTTTTTATACTGTATTGATATTATTCGGGTGGCAATGCAGACATAAATATGCAAAATTGAATGGAATCATTGATAAGTTTCTACCTAGCTTAGGAATACCAATAATGCAAAGTAGAAATAATGAAGATGTACTTATTCAAGGGTATTATTAGCAAGATCATCTTGTCTAATATATGTCAAAAAGATCAGTGCTGAAAGCTTTCTTGATGGGCCTTCCCAGGCTGAGGACCTTAGGGTCCTTGCTAACAGAGTAGCCCTTAGAAGAGACAAGAATTCTGCAAGGGTAGGGGTTTAGTCAGGCAGTGGTCATGAGAATTAGCTCTTCTGACTAACTAGCAATCAAACTACTTCTGTGTCTCTAACTAGCAATCAAGTCATTTCTGCTGCTCTGACTGACTAGCAACCAGGAGCTTCTTTATTTATACAAGTTTCATAGAATAAAGACAGTGATTGTCCAAGTGGTACAAAGCATCCATTTGACTTTTCATTACATGTGCAGTGTTACAAGTTCAGTTACAATTAGAAAATATAAACAGAACAGGTTTTATTCTTTTTTTAAAAAAAGATTTTTTTAATTTATTTATTTGTGAGTGCTCTATCTGCGTGTGCACGTGGATGCCAGAAGAGGGCAGTAGATCCTATTACAGATGGTTGTTAGCCACCATGTGTTTGCTGGGAATTGAACTCAAGACCTCTGGAAGACTGGACTGTACTCTTAACTACTGAGCCATGATTCCAGCACCAGATTTTATTCTTACTATTAGCCTTACACCTACAATTTAAAGAATCTAAAGAATGTCTCCTCCAAAGCAAACACATTTATTATGTAACAGCCTACAGTTTAGACTAGCAGTGCTTCTTTTAATACATGTTTTATCATCTATGCTATGAAATAGGAAAAAATTATTTTAGTCTGTCTATTTTATTTACTGAGTTCCATCCTCTTAGGTTGTACTCCTATTTTTAGACTACATATTCAGAGAGCAATAACCCTATAATAAAAAGACGCACTGATTCTGTAACACATTCTCTTGGCCAGTCAGAGTTTAGAAATTGCCTCTGTTTACCATGTACGAGTTATGATGTTTGAATATGTTCAGGGGAAGATACCTCAATAAGTTGCTCTAGGGTAATGAGGCCTTGGTGTAATAGCTTCATCCATCTATGTGATTATCTATGCTTAATGATCTACAGGACATAAGGAAGACTTCCAAATAATGACCCGATAAAGTTAATTTGAGGATATTCTTAAAAATCTCATACATAACTTTTCTCAGGAAAGGACATAAAATCATGAGTGGAACATGAAGAGGCCAAAAAAAGTTAGATATAGAAAGACAGCAGTTATAGCTATCTGCTCAACTTTGATCAAATTGTGTCAAGCAGCTGTGCTGACTCCATGACTCTCCCCAGGTCTTTGGATATGGCTGTGACAGATGAACAAAAATCTTTTCTCCAACTCATTCTTTAGATAGTTTTCTACATCTTAGTTTTATGTGCACTTCGTTTAGTATCTAATCTAATTATATTATGCCAAACATGAGAACTGTTCAGATTAAGTCTAATTCAGTAGTATCTACCTACAATAATTGAGTGACATTTAAAAAGAAGGACATGATTCAGAAATACTGAAAATGGAAGGAATCTATGAACATTTAACTAGATGCCTCATTCAATACAAAAAAGCCTCTGAGGTTGTGGTCCACAGTTTTGTATAAACTTTAAACTAAAAATTAATCTGTTTAAGCTTCAGTTTGAGTAATAAAGTACTTTAAATATATCAAAGGACCAAATTTTCAACTTCAATGACCACTCGTCATAAAAAAAAATGAATCAGTTCAAAGTATTTTAAGACATTGATCAGTTTTAATTTTCCTTTTTTTATCACATTTTATACATAATAAAATGGGATTAATGTGTGGTTTAAATCATAGTTTAAATGTAATAAAATGTCTCAAATATCCCTTGAGAAAGATAAAAGTTAATCATTGACTGATTTTCTCTTTTAACTTATTAGCCACTACATCTTACCATATTTTACATGGTCTTTAACACAACTGAAGCATATTTGCAGGCATGCTGTTTTTCTTATCTTTTTCAGTTGTTATTATAAAATGCCACGTACTGGTAAATCTCACAACTCCGGGGTAAAGCAGTTCCAAATCCAGGTTAGGTATGGTGAGTGCTTACAGCACTCATCCTTGTTCATAGAGAATCTGGACCTTCACTTTACTAGTGGCAGAAGGAAAGAGGGAGTTATTAGGTTCTATATGATAAAGTCTGTAATATAATCTGTAAAGGCTCTGTCTTTATGATGTTTTCATTTCCCAACGGCTATGCAATATATTAACAATAGTTTTAGCGTATTTTATTGAAAAATGTTTCATTCATATTCTACTCAAAATTTTCTCCTCTTCCCATCTTCCCAAAGTCTCCCCACTACCCCAGCCACCGAAATCTTTATCCTTAGAAAATAAAGAAGCAAACATAAATAATACAAAACAAACAAAATATCCAAAGTAAACAACTATAAAATCACATTCATTATTTTGGTAGTATTTAAACATTTGAGTAAAAACAACATAGCTCTTGCTATAGTTCATAATTCTAAAAGATTAGTTATGATACCAATCAGATTCACCTAAATGTAAAATCCTTTTAAGAAATTTCTGTGATCTCATAACATGCCGTATGAAGAAATAAAGCAGAGGATCACCAGGTCTTCAGTTCTAAAATAATTTAATTCAGGATTATTTCATACTAGAATGGTAAAACTGAATGTTCCCAAGAAAGTTCAGTACATGTGATTGTGCTTGGCAACGAAAAGAGTTTTCCCTCAGCTTTCAAACTTTGGTCCATATTCTATTATTCCACAACAAATTTTCAAATTTCAACCATGAGAAATATTTATTAACAATATAGGAAAAAAGTATGCAAAGGACATACTCACAGATGAGATGTTTATTTCTCAGTAATTTTATTATTTAGAATATTTTAGATTTGTGTGCACAATAATGCTTTATATTTTTTCAAATGCTAAAGTATCTAGTTATGTATACAGACAGAATATGCCACATTAGGGTAGTATTATCTTAACAATACTTAATACCATACCTAAATTTCATATTATATGGAATTTTGTTTTGTTATCTTTTGATGTCTCTTGTTGTTTCTCCATATTATTCTGAAATTTTCATAATTAGGATGATTCAGTGTTTGAGAATATATATATATATAGCATATAACATATATGCATATAAATATAATTGCATGTAACAATTTTAGAAATAGATGCAAATTAATTAAAGTTTAAAGAAGTAATTGAGAATTATTTAATTAGGGCTGAGTATGGAAAACAAAAATAATTATAAGCAAATATAGGAAATTATATAATTGACAGTTCTAGAACCCAGTTACACAGCGAGAAAATATAGTACTTGTGTTAACCAACATGGTTCGTCATACAAATGTGTCACTATATATTGAGAAATCTGATTGCAAGAAACACTACATAGACATCTTCTCTCTTATGAAAATCCCTTGTGCATAGAAACTGAGAATATAGCTTCCTGGAAGATGTTATCTGAAAATCACACTAGATGAATTGTTCTGGAATTGAGTTAACAAGTTTGAAGATCAAGAATGCCATGAGATCTTGTGGAACATGCTCCAGAAATAGAATGTATGAGGAGAATTCTGAGTGCTTGTGAGAAGACTACATGGAAACAAGATGACAAGACTCTTGTGAGCTCAATCTCATCACAACACAGGATTATTACTGCAATGTGATTTTTTATTCTTCTTAGTAGTGACAGATAGAAATCATTTTACTCCAGATTAGTTATTATTGTTTGCTGCTATTATTTGATTGTTTAAACTAACCTTTATGTCTCTATAAAAAAGTGTAATTTTGCCTCACATAACTTGTGATTGTTTACAGCTTAAATTCATGGAAACATTACTCATGCTATTTTTATTAACTCTCAGAGAATAAATTGTCTCATTCTCTGAACAAAGTTGTCTATTGCATGAGATGTTATTCTTGTTCATTTATTGACACCATTCTCATAGGTCCCACAGTCTTTAGAGTGGTAACAAACTGTATATAAATTATAAGAGTATACAGTATGTCCATATTTCCTCTATAGATAATACTCACCACTGAGTAAACTATTTAGTTTGCCTTGAAAAAATATCTACATTTGTAAAATGCAATGAATACATATCGACCATATCATATTTAAATTAACATTTAGAAGAAAGACTGAAACATGCAATGTGAGCACAATTGAAGTTATTAGGAAAATTTCTTAAAAGACAGAATAGAATATGTTTGATGTAACGATATCACCTCATAGATATCAACAGTGCTCACTTCAAGAATGATGCTATAACTAGTAATGTATTTCTAGCAAACTAGTATATTATGCAATGTTTCTCATATGTGTAATGCAGACTGAATTAAGAGCAATGATGTACATTAGAAAATGTTGTCAATCAGTAGTTATTCTTTAATTTTGCCAGAGCCTCTTTTACGTCTTTGTTCCTCAGGCTATAAATCAGAGGGTTCAACATTGTAATCACCAGGGTGTAGAAGAGTGAGGTCATTTTGTCTTGATCTAGAGAGTAGGAAGAACTTGGGCGGAAACACATAAAGAGCATAGTCCCCTGGAACACTGCTACTGCAGTCAGATGGGAGGCACAGGTTGAGAAAGCTTTAAACCTCCCCTCAGCAGAGCAGATCTTCAAAACTGATGATATGATGTAGCAATAAGAGACAAGGACTGCAGAAATGGTACTCAGCTCAATAAACCCAAAAATTGTGAATATAGCTAACTCATTGGCCTCTGTATTTGAGCAAGATATTAATAGAAGAGGAGGAACATCACAAAAAAAGTGGTTGATCTCATTGGACCCACAGAAACACAAACTGAAGGCCAGGGTTGTATGTATCAAAGCATCTGCTGTTCCCACCAGGTAAACCCCAGCCATAAGGAAGGAGCACAGCCTGCTGGACATGTTCACTGTGTAGAGCAAGGGATTGCTGATGGCCTGATACCTATCATAGGCCATCACTGCCAGCAGTAGACACTCAGAATCTGCAAAGACACAGAACGTAAAAAACTGCAGAGCACAACCAAAAATGGGAATTGATTTCTTCTTAACTAAAAGGTCCACCAACATTTTGGGTCCAATTGCTGTGGAATAGCAGAGGTCACAGAAAGAGAGGTGGCTGAGGAAAAAGTACATGGGTGTGTGCAGTTGAGTGTCCACTCTAATTAAGATGATTATTCCAAGATTTGCCAGAAGATTAATGAGATAAACAAGTAGGAGTGTGGTGAATAAGGCCACTTTCATGTCAGGGTTATTGGTAATTCCCAAGAAGATGAATTCACTTACAGAGGAGCAATTTTTCTTGTCCATTTTCTTGAATAAACCTTAAAATTAAAAGATATATGTTCACAATACTTTCATCATGAAAAACATTACTTTAACACCAAATTTACTTTTATCTTCAGAAATACGTGTTATGCTTTAATCTTCAAGTTAAATAATCTTGTATTTAATTTTATGTATTTAAATAATATGTATTATGAAATTTAATAATGTTTAAATGATAATACTTAAAATAATAGTATTTAATATTAAATAAAGTAATTAGAGACATAAAACATTTATTATGATGTTGGTTAAGTTTAATAATTTATCTCACAAATTAATTAATATACTCTGGAATGTAGAATGTGTTCTTGACAAATTCTACTCACTACATTTCAATTTTCCTGAATTAACTTTCCTAAACAGGAATTATATACTTATTATATTATCATGAGATAGACCTATAAAATAATATAAATTGTCTGAGGGGCAAGGTATTGAAGTTTCAAATGCATTGTAATATTCACAGTCATTATAATATTAATATTCACAATAATTTATACATAAATATAAATTGCTTATAATTATTTTATAAATGATTTCCAAAACATCAATGCTTAGTGAATAATGTTGATTTAAATATGATTATCATATTCCTAATCAAAATAAGCATAACTACTTTTTACCATTTGTGATCAAAATGTTATTTAGTTTATGGTAGGTAACAAACAAATTCTGATTACTTTTTCTTCTGATTATATGTGAAGATTTGACCACCATACTTTTTGAATATTTGCTGGGTGGCTTTAAAACCAAAATGAAAATCTTATAATAAATCAAAGGAAAAAACTGAAAAGTAGTATAAGAAACATGAAATCACATGTTCATATGCACAGCTTCAGATCTTGTGTACTTAATATCAAAAACATAAAAACAAGAGAACAAATAAAGACTATCAAGATATACTGGCCTCATGCATATGTGCAGTTATTTAAATTTTTATGATTTCCCAAGTATTTGCATACCTGATAATTATGGACTTAGGTAATATAAATAATAAAATACAGAGATAAATCTTTATAAGAGAATTTGCCTATTTATATGTAGATCAGTCATACTTTAAATTTATGAATTATTATTTAAATATATTTCCATAATTATAATTTTAATAAAGTTTTATTAAAAGGTAATCAGAATAAAGATAAAAAGATAGTCTTTGAAGCTCCACATGTATCTATACACGGATTGAAATTAATAGAGTATTTTCAAATAAAGAGATGCAATTAAAATATGGTTTCATAAATATAAATAAGTGCAATCAGAATATTATTGCTATTTATTTAGAATAGTATTTTAATACATTTTAAATATACTTACCCAAATAGGCTATATAGCTGATTAATTTAACAACTGCTTATTTCTTTTCTGAAAGGGCAATTTGTAACATTATATTATTGGATTTGGATTTCAGGAGCTTACCTTAAGTGAGTTGGTCTTTGATAGCAGATTATAAGACAGCATTACATTATTTCATGTTACACTTGGGACTCATGTCTCTGTAGCCTCTTCCCATTAGGCTGTGCTGCTATAAAAACATTGGTTAATTTTCCTCATGGTCTTTGATTCCCCTGTGAGTACATGAAGCTTCTCATTAAAGTGATAACGTTTACTTCTTACTACTGTCATCAACTTGATATGTCAGAATGAAAATTTCAAGTTAGTTTTATATTGTAAAATAAATATGTACATATTTTATGTAGTATAATATAATTTGTGGTATTATCATTTAACTGAACCAGAAACTTAAAAAGTTAAATCATTTAATGGATGTAGTCATTTCCAAGACACTTGTGTTCCGTTCCTTTTTCCACTTTTCGAATGCTTCACTGCTTCAGTGAATGTAACTTTTGAATATTTCATTGGTATATATTCCATTGACTATATAATTGACACTCAACAGTGAGACAATTGCTTGATTTTTAGAATATCCACATAGTGCATACTCTTTACACTTTCTGAATGTGCTCAATTGTTGTCCCTCCAACATATTTTCCTCTTCCAATCCCTGGAAGCTTTTATGAGTTATTTCTTAGTTGCTTTTACGTTTTTGAGCACTCTTAGTTAAGACTTAGTCCATTTTTAATTGCTTTTTGACATTTTTTTGTTTTGATTCCTTATGTATTCCTGATAATAATCAATTGTCATGTGTACAATTGATGAAATTTTGTATTTTTTTTGTAAGTTTCCTTTTTACTTGGATGACTATTTCCTTAGCCAAAGATTTGGATTTCATGGTTTTCACTTTGAATTTCAATTTTGCCCCAATTCCTATATAAACACCTTCTTCTTCAAAATATGCTTTCTGTTTCTATATCTTGCAAGACATGGACTATGTTTTTCATTGATTTATTTGCAATGATTCTCTAAGTATCAATATTTAAACTATAAAAAATAAAATTTGTACAAATGGAGTTTAAGAGGATATATCAATGCATATTTTAAGGCAGAAATTCTGCTAATTTCTATATAACTAACCAATTAGAAAAGAAATATGCTATCTGTTCTTTATTTTTAATTAATTAATTAACCTATTTACATCCCAAATGCTTCCCCCTCCCCAGTCCTCACCTTACTGAGTCCCTCTCTCACACCCTTCCATTTTCCTATGAGAGGGTGACCCTCCATTTATCTCCCTATTCTGGGTCATCCAGTCTCGACAGGATTATACACATCCTTGCTCATGGAGGCCAGACAAGGTAACTCTGTTGTGGAACTTATACCACAGTAAGGCTACAGCTTTATGGAAAGCCTCTATTCCAGCTGTTGGGAGAGCCTCATAGAGACTGAGCTTCATGTCTGCTATGTATGTGTCAGGAGCCTTGGTCCAGCCCTGTGTGTTCTGTGGTTGATATCTCTGGGATCCAGATAAGTTTACTCCGTTGGTCTTTCTGTGAGGTTCCTATTCTCTTCAGGACCTTCAATCCCTCCCTCTACTCTTCTTTAAGAGTCTCTGACTTCTGTCCAATATTTGGGTGTGGGTATCTGCATCTGTTTCAGTCAGCTGTTGGGTAAATTCTCTTAGAGGACAGTTATCCTAGGGTCCTGTCTTCATGAATAACAGAATATTACTAATAGTGTCAGGGATTGGTGCTTGCCATGGGATTGTTCTCAAGTTGGGCCAGGTTTGGTTGTCCATTACTTTTGTCTCTGTTCCATCTGTGTCCCCGCATTTCTTTTAGTCAGGGCAAATTTTGGGTTAAAAGTATTGTGGGTGGATTGGTGTCATCAGCTCTCCACTGGGGTTCCTACCTGGCTAAAGGTAGTGACCTCTTGAGGTTCCATGTCTCCACTGTTAGACATCTTAGCTAATGATAACCTGCAGTGAATTCCAAGAGCCTATCCCATTCCAGGTTTCTGGGACTTCCTAAAAATTCCTCCCACCCGAACACCAGGAGAGACAAGATAGAGTGCCAGAGGGCCAGGAAAGTGAATTTAAATATTCAGCTGGAATTAATTTTGGTACAGAGTCACAGGTACAGGTCTAAATCATACTTCTGCAGGTGGGCACCCAGTTTTCCAGTACCATTTGATGAAGATACTGTCTTTTCTCCAGTGTAGCATTTTGGCATTCATGTCCAATTATCAGATGCTAATAATTATGAGTACTCATGCTTAAGTATTCTATATTATTGCATTGGTCTAGATTTGTATTTTTTGCAAATACTATACTGTTTTTTATTTTAGCTCCGTTAAATATAATGAAATATGGACTGATGATATCTCAGCATGGCTTTTTATAATTCTTTATCAATTTTAAGATGTTTCCCTTTTCTGTGAAGAATGAGGTAGAGCTTTGATTGAGAATGTGTTGGATCTGTAAGCTAGTGTTAATAGAATTCTCATTTCACAGTATTAATTCTACAGTATGACACAATGAGAAAATGTAAGTTGTGTGCTATTAAACTGCATTAATAGTAAAGTAAAATAGTGAAACCTCAGATAAACTTAAAAGAGGATTACAACACCTAAAAAAATGTATTCTAGTTGGCAAGTAAGATGGCTCAGTGAATAAGAATGCATAATATGCTTACAAGTTCAGTTTGTAACACACACTTCAGATTTCTCATTCTCTAATTTATCTGTATCTCTAGGGAATCCAACACTAGCTTTTCAAATCAAGGGCACTATTGTTGTCTCCCTCCAACATAATTAAAAGTAAAATAATTCCTTTGAATTATTTGATGTCTTGGAAATTTGGGTCACAGTGACTTTTATTGTATTTAAAATACTTATTTATAGAAAATTAATACATAAGCATTAACTTCATTACTATATTATAAAATAAATATTTAAATGGATCCTGAGATTGAAGAGAAACATCTATTCTATAATGTATATTCAGTAGGAAATATTTTCTTTTTTTTATTTTTTTATTGGATGTTTTACTTACATTTCATATGTTGTCCCCTTAACCCATCCCCCGCCCAACCAGGAACCCCCTATCCCCTCACCTCTCTTCCTTCTTCTCTGTGGATGTAACCTCTATCTACCCCCCCCCACTTCCACCTCCCCACCCTCAAAATTCCGACCCTCTGGGGTGTCCAGCCTTCATGAGGTCAAGGATCTCTTCTTCCACTTATGCCCAGCAGGGCCCTCCACACTAATGTATTCAGCTGAAGCCCTGAATCCCTCCCTAAGTGTTCCCAGGCTGGTGGTTTAGACCCTGGGTGCTGTGGTTGGTTGGTATTGTTGCTCTCCTCATGGTGCCACAAACCCTTTCAGCTCCTTCAGTCTTCACTCTAACTCCTCCATTGAGAACCCCATTATCAGTTCAATGGTTAGCTCTGAGCATCTGCCTCTGAATATGTCAGACTCTTGAAGACCTCTGAGGAGACATCCATATCAGGCTCTTATCAGCATGCACTTCCTGACTTCTACATCAGCATCTACCTTTGGTGACTGCACATGGGATGGATACTCAGGTGGAATGGTCTTCAGATGGCCCCTCCTTCAGTTTCTGTCCCTCACATTGTCTCCATGTTTGCTCCCTTGAGTATTTTGTTGCTCCTTCTAAGAAGGACCGAATCACCCCCACTTGGTCTTCCTTCTTTATGAGCTTCATGTGGCCTGTGAGTTGCATCTTGGGCATTTCAAGGTTCTGGGCTAATATCCAGTAATCAGTCAGTGAATACCATGTGTGTTCTTTTGTGATTGGCTTACCTCACTCAGGATGATAATTTCTAGTTCCATCCATTTACCCAAGAACCTCTCGAATTCATTGTTTTTAATAGCTGAGTAATACTCCATTGTGTAAATATACCACATTTTTTGAATCCATTCCTCAGTTGAAGGACATCTGGGTTCTTTCCAGCTCCTGGTTATTATAAATAAGGCTGCTATGAACATAGTTGAGCATATGTCCTTGTTATATGTTCGAGCATCTTCTGGGTATATGCCTATGAGTGGTATAGCTGGATCCTCAAGTAATGCTATGTCCAATTTTCTTAGGAACCGCCACACTGATTTCCAAAGTGGTTGTACCATCTTGCAGTCCCACCAGCAATGGAGGAGTGTTCCTCTTTCTCCACACCCTCACCAGCATCTACTATCACCTGAGTTTTTAATCTTAGTCACTCTGACTGGTGTGAGATGGAATCTCAGGGTTGTTTTAACTTGTATTTCCCTGACAACTAAGGATACTGAACATTTCTTTAGGTGCTTCTAGGCCATTCGAGTTTCTTCCGTTGAAAATTCTATGTTAAGCTATATACCCCATTTTTTAGTAGGGTTATTTGGTTGTCTGGAGTCTAATTTCTTGAGTTCTTTGTATATATTGGATATTAGCCCTCTATCAGATGAAGGATTGGTAAAGATCTTTTCCCAGTTTGTTGGTTGCCGTTTTGTCCTATTGACAGTGTCCTTTGCCTTACAGAAACTTTGCAATTTTATGAAGTCCCATTTGTCAATTCTTGATCTTAGAGCATATGCCATTGGTGTTCTGTTCAGGAACTTTTCCCCTGTGCCCAAGTATTCAAGGCTCTTCTCCACCTTCTCTTCTATTAGTTTCAGTGTATCTGGTTTTATCTGGAGGTCCTTTATGCACTTAGACTTGAGCTTTGTATAAGGAGATAAGAATGGACCAATTTTCATTCTTCTACATGTTGTCCTCCAGTTGAACCAGCACCATTTGTTGAAAATGCTGTCCTTTTTCCACTGGACAGTTTTAGCTCCTTTATCAAAGATCAAGTGACCATAGGAGCGTGGGTTCATTTCTGGGTCTTCAATTCTGTTCCATTGATTTCCTGCCTGTCTCTGTACCAATACCAAGTAGTTTTTATCACTATTGCTCTGTAGTACAGCTTGAGGTCAGGGATGGTGATTCCTCCAGAAGTTCTTTTATTGTTTGTTGAGAATAGTTTTCGCTATCCTGCGTTTTTTGTTATTCCATATGAATTTGAGAATTTCCTTTTCTAAATCTGTGAAGAATTGAATTGGGATTTTAATGGGGATTGCATTGAATCTGTAGATTGCTTTTGGCAAGATGGCCATTTTTATTATATTAATCCTGCCAATCCATGAGCATGGGAGATCTTTCCTTCTTCTGAGATCTTCCATTTCTTTCTTCAGAGACTTGAAGTTCTTGTCATACAGGTCTTTCACTTGCTTGGTTAGATTCACACCAAGGTATTTTATATTATTTGCAACTATTGTGAAGGGTGTCATTTTCCTAATTTCTTTTTCAGTCTGTTTATCTTTCATGTAGACGAAGGCTACTGATTTGTTTGAGTTGATTTTACAACCAGCCACTTTGCTGAAGTTGTTTATGAGATTTAGGAGTTCTCTGGTGGAACTTTGGGGGTTACTTAAGTATACTATCATATCATCTGCAAATAGCGATATTTTGACTTCTTCCTTTCCTATTTGTATCCCTTTGAGTTCTTTTTGTTGTCTAACCGCTCTGGCTAGGACTTCCAGTACTATATTGAATAGGTAGGGGGAGAGTGGGCAGCCTTGTCTAGTCCCTGATCTTAGTGGGATTGCTTCAAGTTTCTCTCCATTTAGCTTGATGTTGGCTACTGGTTTGCTGTAAATTGCTTTTACTATGTTTAGGTAGTGGCCTTGAATTCCTGATCTTTCTAAGACTTTTATCATGAAGGGATGTTGAATTTTGTCAAATGCTTTCTCAGCAACTAGTGAGATGATCATGTGGTTTTTGTCTTTGAGCTTGTTTATATAGTGGATTACATTGATGGATTTCCGAATATTGAACCATCCTTGCATTCCTGGGATAAAACCTACTTGATCATGATGGATGATTGTTTTGATGTGGTCTTGGATTCGATTTGCTATAATTTTATTGAGTATTTTTGCATCGATGTTCATAAGGGAGATTGGTCTGAAGTTGTCTTTGTCGGGTCTTTGTGGGGTTTGGGTATGAATGTAACTGTAGCTTCATAGAACGAATTGGGTAGTGTTTCTTCTGTTTCTATTTTGTGGAATAGTTTGAAGAGAATTGGTATTAGGTCTTCCTTGAAGGTCTGATAGAATTAAGCACTAAAACTGTCTGGTCCTGGGCTTTTTTTAGTGGGGAGACTTTTAATGATTGCTGCTATTTCCTTAGGGGTTATGGGACTATTTAGATGGTTTATCTGCTCCTGGTTTAACTTCGGTACCTGGTATCTGTCTAGGAAATTGTCCATTTCATCCAGGTTTTCCAGTTTTGTTGAGTAAGGCCTTTGTAGTAGGATCTGATGATTTTTTGAATTTCTTCAGTTTCTGTTGTTATGTCTCCCTTTTCAGTTCTGATTTTATTAATTTGGATACTGTCTCTGTGCCCTCTGGTTAGTCTGGCTAATGGTTTATCTATCTTGTTGATTTTCTCAAAGAACCAGCTCCTGGTTTTATTGATATTTTGTATTGTCCTTTCTGTTTCTATTTGGTTGGTTTCAGCCCTGAGTTTGATTATTTCCTGCCTTCCACTCCTCCTGGGTGTATTTGCTTCATTTTGTTCTAGAGCTTTTAGTTGTGCAGTCAAGTTGTTAGTGTGTGCTCTTTCCAGTTTCTTTTTGTAGGCACTTAGAGCTATGAGTTTTCCTCTTAGCACTGCCTTCATGGAGTCCCCACAAGTTTTGGTATGATGTGTCCTCATTTTCATTGAATTCTAAAAAGTCTTTAATTTCTTTCTTTATTTCTTCCTTGACCAAGTCATCATTGAGTAGAGAGTTGCTCAGTTTCCATGTGCACGTGGGTTTTCCATTGGTTTTATCATTATTAAAGACCAGTCTTAGTCCATGGTGATCTGATAAGATGCAAGGGATTAGTTCAATCTTTTTGTATCTGTAGAGGCCTGTTTTCTGACCAATTATATGGTCTATTTTGGAGAAGGTACCATGAGGTGCTGAGAAAAAGGTATATTCTTTTGTTTTAGGATGAAATGTTCTATAGATGTCTGTTAAGTCCATTTGGTTCGTAACTTCTGTTAATGTCAAAGTGTCTCGATTTTGTTTCTGTTTCCATGATCTGTCCATTGCTGAGAGTGGGGTGTTGAAATCACCCACTATTATTGTGTGAGGTGTAATGTGTGTTTTGAGCTTTAGTAAAGTTTCTTTTCTGTATGTAGGTGCCCCTGCATTTGGAGCATAGATGTTCAGAATTGAGAGTTCACCTTGGTAGATTTTTCCTTTGACGAGTATGAAGTGTCCTTCCTTATCTTTTTTATTAATTTTGGATGAAAGTCCAAAAATCCATTTTATTTGATCCATTTTATTTGACATTTAAAAAAAGTCCATTTTATTTGATATTAGAATGGCTACTCCAGCTAGTTTCTTGGGACCATTTGCTTGGAAAATTGTTTTCCACCCTTTTATTCTGAGGTAGTGTCTGTCTTTGTCACTGAGGTGCGTTTCTTGTATGCAGCAAAATTCTGGGTCTTGTTTGTGTATCCAGTCTGATAGTCTGCGTCTTTTTATTGGGGAATCGAGACCATTGATGTTAAGAGATATTAAGGAAAAAATGATTGTGGCTTCCTGTTATTTTTGTTATTAGAGGTAAAGTTATATTTTTATAGTTATCTTCTTTTGGGGTTGTTGGAAGATTACTTCCTTGCTTTTTCTAGGTTGTAGTTTCCCCCCTTGTGTTGGCGTTTTCCATCAATTATCCTTTGAAGTTCTGGGTTTGTGGGAAGATATTGTGCAAATTTGGTTTTGTCATGGAATATCTTGGTTTCACCATCTATAGTGATTGAGAGTTTTGCTGGGTATAGTAATCTGGGCTGGCAATTGTGTTCTCTTAGGGTCTGTATGATGTCAGTCCAGGCTCTTCTGGCTTTTATAGTCTCTGGTGAGAAGTGTGGTGTAATTCTTTTAGGTCTGCCTTTATATGTTACTTGACCTTATTCCTTTACTGCTTTTAGTATTTTTTCTTTGTTTTGTGCATCTGATGTTTTGATTATTATATGACAGGAGGTATTTCTTTTCTGATCTAGTCTATTTGGTGTTCTGTACTCTTCTTGTATGTTTATGGGCATCTTGTTCTTTAGGTTAGGGAAGTTTTCCTCAATAATTTTGTTGAAGATATTTACTGGCCCTTTAAGTTGGGAATCTTCATTCTCATCTATACCTATTATCCTTAGGTTTGGTCTTCTCATTGTGTCCTGGATTTCCTGGATATTTTGAGTTAGGAGTTTTTTGTTTTTTGCATTTTCTTTGACAACTGTGTCAATATTTTCCACCTTTCCACCATATCTTCTGCATTTGAGATTCTCTCTTCTATCTCTTGTATTCGGTTGGTGATGCTTGTGTCTATGACTCCTGATCTCTTTCTTAGGGTTTCTATTTCCATTGTTGTCTCCCTTTGAGCTTTCTTTATTGTTTCTATTTCCAGTTTCAGATCCTGAATGTTTTTGTTTAATTCCTTCTTTGTGTTTTCTGGAATCTCTTTAAGGGATTTCTGTGATTCCTCTTTAAGGGCTTCTACCTGTTTACTTGTACTCTCCTGTATTTCTTTAAGGGAGTTACTTAATTCCTTCTTATAATCCTCTATCATCATCATGAGAAGTGATTTTAATTCTGAATCCTGCTTTTCTGGTGTGATGGGGTGTCCAGGGCTTGCTATATTGGGAGAACTGGGTACTGATGATGCCAAGAAACTTTGGTTTCTGTTGCTTATGTTCCTGCTCTTGCCTTTTGTCATCTGGTTAACTCTAGTGTTACCTGCCCTCACTGTGTAAGACTGGAGTCTGTATTTCCAGTTATCTTGCTTGTTGCAGAGTTCCTCAGAGTCCAGAAGTCTCTGTGGTCTTATGATCCTAATCTCCTGGGTGGAAGAACTCCTGGGACTCAGGTCACCTCTTGGATCTGGAAATCCTTCTGCTCTGGGTGCAGTGGTTCCTCTAGGATGGCTGAGGAAACTATATCTCCCAAGTGCAAACCACCTTGGTGTCTGATGCTCTGAGTGCAGTGGCTCCTCTAGGATGGCTCAGGATTCAGTATCTCCACAGGAGCAGACCAACTCTGTGTTGGCTGCTCTGAGTGCAATGGCTCCTCTAGGATGACTCAGGATTCAGTATCTCCACAGGAGCAGACCAACTCTGTGTCTGCCCCAGCTCAAATCCAGGAAATATTTTCTAAAGTGCATAGATTCCTCTTAAATTATGTAGTTGTCATTGCTTATTACTAAATATGCCAGGGAAGCCTCCATCTTTAGGATAAAGTGACAAAAAAAAAAAACCAATAAACGAGATGTGGTGGGAGTAACTGTCTACATTCACTCATTGGGAATACAAGAGCTGAGAATGAATCCAAAAGGGTAGTTTCTAGATACAGTTCAGTGTAATGAGTCACATGGCTGAAGGGAGAGCCAAAAATAAAGGCTATTCTCAGCTCTAACACAGAGTAAAGATAGAGCCAAGGTATTGTAGTAATATTTCAGCTGTTCAGGCAGAGATTCACAAGCTACTTTCAGGCTAGTCTATGCAGGCAGATATCAACTGGTTAGCTGAACAAGCTCTGCTTAAGACAGAAGGTACAGCCAGAAAAAGATGCTAACTTAATGGTCTGTAATCAGTACTGTCCTGTCTCATAGCACTAACAGGTACTTCTTTGACCCTTAGCTTACTATGAATACACAGAGTTAGTTCTGCTGGTCACATTGTAGTATTTTTTCTACCTCTTTGTCACTTTAGCTTGATATACACAAATTTATATGCGTGAATTCTGTTAATAAAATTTAGCTATACAAATTTTAAGATATTTCTCTTATTTCAGGCTCTCCCTTTTTTCTTTTCTTTAAATGAATATTAAAAGCCAGCCATAAATGTTACTTTTGTACTATCTGCACAAGGCTTAGGAAATATTGTGCAAGGAAGAGTGCAAAGTGTATGAACTGAAATAAAGAGAGAAGTTTGTGTGTGTGGGTGAATTGCCACCACCTGGGCAATGACCATTCAAAAAAGCTAGAAATGACTGCATCCATCTTGCAGAGGTGTGGACACTGATCAGATAGGCAAGGATCATAAGGATTCATAAGGATTCATGGAGACCTACCTCTCTCTCTCTCTCTCTCTCTCTCTCTCTCTCTCTCTCTCCCTTTTTTTTTTTTTTGTTTTGTTTTGTTTTTTTTTCGAGACAGGGTTTCTCTGTATAGCCCTGGCTGTCCTGGAGCTCACTCTGTAGACCAGGCTGGCCTCGAACTCAGAAATCCACCTGCCTCTGCCTCCCAAGTGCTGGGATTAAAGGTGTGCACCACCACCACCTGGCTAGACCTACCTCTCAAAGTAGAACTGTTTCTTCTGAATAGATTAATGGAAAGTGGAATCATTTCCTTCAGTTATGTACTTACTGCTGACCCACTAGCTCCAGAAATAGCCTCAACCCTATTGTTATATAGATGAACCTGATGAAACCAAATGAAGCAAAGATAGCAAATGTAAATCTTGGAAAGAGACAGGTGAGTAGATGGGAAAAGAGTTGACAGAGATAGAACATTTCAAATAGTATAGGACCAAGAGAACTCAATATATTGTAGACCTTTATTAGTTATCAAAGAATTAATTTAATTTAAAAATATTATAAAACCACTGTTTTCAATAATCTGTAAGAATAATAAATAAACAACTTTAAAGGAAATCATAAAATTGTATCTGAAAGACAAATTTAATTTTTTTTATTTCTTTTTAAGATATATCGATTTTATTTCTGTAAGTGTTTTTATTGCCTATTTCTCTGTAAATGGTTACATGTCTCATGCTTATGGAGTTCAGAAAAGGGCATCAGATCCAAGGAACTGGAGTTACAGATTATTTGTAAACCAAAATGTCAGTGATTAAAATATTTGCTAATAGTAAATTTTCAGTATGAATGAAAGAAGGGAAGTCCAGAAATGACAGTTAAAAGTTTAGATGCAATTAAACCTGGAGCTGCTGATCATGAGAAATTTATCAATGCAAGTGATAAAATTGCTACCAAGTTACCCTGTCCAGTATGCCATTGCTAGGAGGAATACAAGAGAAATATTTAATTCAAGGTAAAATATGCTATGAGGAAATGAAAAGAAAGTTTTTTTTTAAACATTTCTCTTTATCCAAGATACATTACTTTTGTATGGTATATAGAGTTATTTATTCAATTGTTGTCTTCTTTTTTTTTTTTTTTTTTTTTTTTGAGACAGGGTTTCTCTTTATAGCCGGGGTGGGACTGTCCTGGAACTCACTCTGTAGACCAGGCTGGCCCCGAACTCAGAAATCCACCTACCTCTGCCTCCCAAGTGCTGGGATTAAAGGCGTGTGCCACCACTGCC